>NW_006239051.1:699433-703595 GCF_000226075.1 Solanum tuberosum
AATTAGGATCTCTTACCTAGAATTATATAAGTTTTAGTAGACCCTTAATAGGAGTTAACCTTAACATTATTTAGTCCATTATTTGGATGCCCTAATTCTTCATCTTTGAAATAATTAAGCGATTTTTAGACCCTTCAAGACTAAAGGTGGAGGAATGATGGGTTGGGGGTGGGTAACCAATAATTAGGCCCGTTTTATATTTCTTTTACATCATCCCTTTTCGAAAATATATTTACTATTATCACTTTTTCAAATCAAATATTACTAAAACATTCTAATTTCTTAACATGTTATTTCGAGATTTTAGATGTGACCAACAGGTTCAAAATACAAGGTACACATATATATATATGTCATACGCAAAAGGTACAAATCCTATATTTTTCAGTTTTCTCTAATACGTAACTCATTATTTTGTTACACTTTATATTATTTTATCTCATATCTACTATCTCTTTTAATAATATTATTTATTTATTTTTATAATTTATGAATTCCTACGCTTTACACATATTATTTTACTAAATCTAATCTATCGTCAACTAATCCTTACATGTAAATAAATAATAAGTGTTCATATGTTCTAAACAACTTACATGTATATACCATACTTTGTAATAAACATACTTAAGATCACAAACCTTTATATAATATTTTAATATTTTAACATCTAGTATCATTTATTTTATTTTATATTTTAGAAACTCCATTCTATATATTTTCATTCAAAATACATGTCACATGTTACTACATATTATCTTATTTTTACTTCTTAATAAGACGATACATTTTCGCAAATTCAACATCTATATATTTCTAAGATAATTTTATTTTGATACGCCTACCTATATATATTTTACATATGAATATATTGTATATTTAAGTACATTTATTTATTTATTTCACAATACTACTATTAAATATATTTTATAAGACATGTATATATGTCGTACCTTGTATTGCACCTTTTCTCAAACTAACTAATAACTTATTGTTTAATCATTAAAAGCAAATAAATAAACAAGTTTTCCTAATCATATTTTTCTAAATTGAGTTTAATGACTATTTTCGGATAGGCTCTGAGAGATTCTTAACACCTTCCCCTCGAGTAACCAAAACCCTTACTCAGAATCTCACTGGTTGCGCAAATCTATACAGAGTTTACATTTACATATTTACATAAAAATGGTTTTCCTAATATTTTCCTTAAAATTTAGGTAGCGACTCTAAAACAAACAAAACATTTTTTCCAAAATCAGAGTGGCAGCCACATTATGTTGCGAACTGTTTCGGCCAGTTCGAAATGGGGTGCGACACCTAGTGCAATCGGTCACATATCTCAAACTTCAGATTATGCTAGCATATTCCTTTTGATTTATTACATCATTTTCACTTTCAACAGGAAATAAGTGAACACTTGAATCAAAAGGAGTAGCAACATGCTTGCAATCAAGAAAGTTATATTTTTTCAAAATTTTCTCAACATAATGTGACTGGTCAAGGAAAAATTCCATCACATGTTCTTGTTATTTTTTATTCCAAGAATAAAATTTGCCTCACCAAGATCTTTCATATCAAAATGGCTTCTAAGAATATTTTTTAGCTTCATCAATAACATTCATGTTAGAGCCAAAGATCAATAAATCATCAACATATAGACAAATAATCACATGTGAATTATTCCAAGACTTATGATATATACACTTATCACACTCATTTGTTTTAAAACCATTTTCAGCCATGCAAGAATCAAACTTTTCATGCCATTGCTTAGGTGTCTGTTTCAAGCCATATAGGGATTTAGTATGTTTACATACTTTGCTTTCTTGGCCTGCTTCAACAAAACACTCGAGTTGATCCATATAAATTTCCTCATTTAGGTCTTCATTTAAAAAAACAATTTTTACATCAATTTGATGAATTTGCAAATCAAAAATTGCAGCCATAGCAATTAAAAGTCTTATGGATGTAATTCTAGTTACCGCAGAAAAAGTATCAAACAATTCTAGGGCTTCTAGGTGCATAAAACTTTTTGCAACTAGTCTAGCCTTATATTTATCAATAGATCCATCCGGTTTCAACTTTTTTCTTAAGACCCATTTGCAACCAATAATTTTACAACCCGGTGGTAAATCAACTAACTTCCAAGTTTTATTAGAAATCAGTGATTCCATTTCATCATTTACAGCCTCTTTCCAAAAAATAGAATCATGTGAAGATAATGCTTCTTTCAAAGTAAGAGGGTCATCTCCAACATTAAACACATAAAAATCAGGACCAAAATCTTTTTCTACTCTAGTTCTTTTACTTCTTCTTAACTCAAAATCATCAACTTCTTTATTTTTCAAAGTAGAAGTAGAAGAACTAGGTAGTGACAAAATATTTTGTTCAATCCTTTGACCCCCACTATTTTTAGAATCAAAAGGAAATTTATTCTCATGAAAAATAGCATCACCCGATTCTATCACAATTTTATCTTCAAGATTAAAAAATCTATAGGCTGTACTATTTGAAGCATAACCAAGAAAAGCACAAGTAGTAACTTTCTTACCCAACTTTGTAATCTTGGGATCTATTTGCCTCACAAAGGCTCCAACCTCAAACTCTTAGATATTCCAAACTTGGCTTGTAACCTTTCCATAATTCAAAAGGTGTCAATTTAGATTTTTTATGAGGCACACGATTCAACACATAACAAGCAGTTAAAATAGCTTCACCCCAAAATTTAAAGGTGCTTGTGACTCAATAAGCATGGCATTAGTCAATTCAACCAAAGTTCTATTTTTCCTTTCCGCTACTCCATTAGATGAAGGAGAGTAAGGAGGAGTAGTTTCATGAATTATTCCCAATGATCTAACAAAAGAATTAAACTCATTTGACTCATATTCACGGCCTCTATCACTTCTAATTCTTTTTATTTTTCTTCCAAACTGATTTTCAACCTCATGGAGATAAGTTTTGAAATTTTCAAAAGCATCACTTTTATTTTTCATCAAGTAAACATATGTAAACTTAGAAAAATCATCAATGAAAGTGATAAAATATCTATTACCTCCACGAGTTAAAATTCCACCAAGTTCACAAATATCAGTATGAACTAATTCTAACAAATCAGTTTTTCTTTCAACTTGAAAATGAGGCCTTTTAGTGATCTTGGCTTTACTACAAGCCTCACACTTTTCAAAATTCTTTTTAATCATTGGAATTAATCCTAAACTACTCATGATTCCAACATAACGATCATTAATATGACACAAACGAGCATGCCAAAAATTGGTAGAAGAAAGCATGTAAACAGAAGTAGAAGCTTCATTCATTTCAACATTCAATTTGAACATCCATCACATGCATACCCCTTTCCCACAAAAATACCCTTCTTCACTATTACATATTGATTAGACTCAATAATCTGTTTAAAGCCTGATTTATTAAGAAGAAAATTAGACATCAAATTTTTCCTTATAGAAGGAGTATAAAGTACATTTTTCAAAGCTAATACCCTTCCAGAAGTAAAACACAATTCGACATCTCCCGTTCCAAGCACTTGAGTTGTGTGAGAATCACCAAGCATGATGGTTTTGGCCTCTTCAAAATGAGTATATTTTTTAAACCAGTCTTTGTCATAACAGACATGATGGTTTGCGCCAAAATCAGCCCACCATCCATCAACATTCTCAACCATATTTATGTCGGTAATCACCGCCACAAAAGGTTCTTCGGTAACGTTTGCCTGAGGGTTAGGACCACGTTTTCGGAATCTACAAAATCGAGCAATATGCCCACTCTTGCCACAAACAAAGCATGTTCCTTTGTCTTGGACTTGTTGATTTTGTGCTTGGTTATTTTCACCATTATTTTTCTTGGGAGGTCTACCATTATTTTTCTTGAACTTTTTCTTCTTAGGCTTCAAAGAAGTATTTTTGTGAGTTTCAGGAGTAGCATTATTTGAAGTAATTAAATTTACCTTCGTTGTGATGTTGTTCTCTTCTGTTTGTAAAAGTGCATCTTGGCCCCTAGCCTCTTCTTCCATGCGGATTTTCATTATCAAGGTTTCAAGGGAGGTTTCCTTTTGTTTGTGGCGCATAGTTTTTTGAAATTCCTTCCAAGAAGGTGAAAGTTTATCCACCATGCCACAAACAATAAGGTTATCTCCAATTTTTAC
>NW_006239051.1:703690-734272 GCF_000226075.1 Solanum tuberosum
AAAAAATCTACTAGCCGCATATTTTTTCGCTCCAGCCTCTTCGGTATCATACTTACTCTGCAATACAAGCCCACTGCAGCAAATGTTTTTCACCGGTCCAGCAGTAGTCATCTTTGACTTGTCCCCTCCAGGATACAACAGCCTAATCACAAAATATAACTCAACAACTCTGGACAAGAGTTGAGTCCAAAGCTCCACAAAAAAGAACACCTCCCTTCAACTAATAAGAACTCTCTTTTTGACAAACTTTATGCACTCTATATTTTCCTTGTGTGTTATATTTCACAAATCAAATGAAGACCACCACTATTTATACTAGAAGAAGTCTTCCTAGCAATGAATAGGAAGATAATGGTGTAGTAAATAGTGAAGATAATGGTCTTAGGAGTTACATATGTTATAAGGATAATGGAAGAGTAAAGAATGAAAATAAAGAGAGTGTAACAAATGCATCCAACGGCAAATGAACATGCTGCCCAATTCCAACGTTCACCGGAACGTTTCTGCCAGCATTTTATGACCACTAAGTCAATGGCCAATTCATGAGTGATTAGGCAATATTAAGACACCAAAATAATGAGCAAATTTAATAAGAAAAATAATATTAAAATGCTCAATCACTAACAGTTGTGTTTCTAGAAAGGTCAAGAATTCGATTTGCACTAATATCAATGATCTTTAAGTTAAATTTAAAATAAAAACAATGATATAATGCTCTAGCTAGATTCGAAACTCTGGTCTCAGAGGTGGTTCCTCTTCTTTGTATACCAGCAATACAAGGACACTCTTATTCTCCTAATGGGTGCACTGTTAAATATATATCTTAATTTCTATCAGTTTTCTTTATATATATATATACACGCGATTTTTTCGAAGTTAACAGGTGCATATGCACCCAAACTGATAAATATGGGACTGCCTCTGACCACCACAAGCCAAAAATTCTACATCCGTCACTGCGTGTAACACTAATATTTGCTCCAAACAATTTTTACCATTTCTTAACACTTAGCCTTGAGTGTTGCTTTCCATAGGTTCCAAATGCATTCTCAAACTATTTTCTTCCTCAAAAAGTGAATTTTCGTGCTGAAAGTACCTACCTATATGCATTATTCAAACTTCAATTAGTACAATACTTCGTAATTATCATAAGTATGATGTATTTTACATGACATGCAAACAACGTAACGTTTAAAAACATATAAATACGCCTAAAATCATTCGCTCAAAAAATAGCCGACAAATCATACATATATACTGATTAGTAATTATAAATATTTTTGACCGATCAATTAAATATGCAACTTTTCGAAAAGTAATGGTAAGTAGATAAATTTAATACTATTAATTGATGATCTACAACAACCCGTAAATATATGTTATAAAAATTAAATTGCATTGATCTAATATATATCGTCCTCAGTTTTGAGAGGTCAGATATAAAGTTAATTTAGAACAAGAGTCACTCCAACACCTTAAGCCGATCACAAGGAAAGGTTCACTATGATGGGGTCCTTAAAAAAGTATAAGTATTTTAATTTGTCCCAAAAAAATTGAATTTCTCACTCGATATTTGGTATCTTTACGAGGAATCCGATTAAATTTAGATCCAGTACTTGACTTTTCTATTTTTAAGCTTTTTAAGGAATATAAATATAGTTAAGACAACACAAGCAAAGAGGAGGCGAGGATCATATTTATACTTATTTTATATTTAATAGATATATGGATTAAATAATTGAGACATAGTTAAATAAATATAAATTCTTTATCAAAATATTTTTATCTTGAAAATATTAATTCTATTTTTTTCTTAAAAAAAGTAAAATTTTGTATTATTTCTCAAAAGCAGTTTTCCTTTTTGATAAAATACATCAATATTTTTATAAAAGGAAGTTCATTATTTTTTAAAGAATAAAAAAACTGGTTTTAATATTGGTGGTCGACCATTCCGATCGAACTAAAGAAGAAGATTAGCTAATACAATACTTCCTTTCATTTTATTTTATTTGAATTCTATATTACAAAATTAATTTATTTCTTTACTTGTTCATTTTAGAAAATTAAAAAAAAATACTATATTTTTTCCTTACTATTCTCAGTATTAAATAACTATAAAAATAATATTAGTTAAATTTAGAATTCCAATATATTCTTAACAAAAATATTTTAATAAAATATACCTCTTTAAAAAAAAAAATATAAGCATTGCCCTAAGTTAATATGGATGGGATAAAATAGAACAGACAAGGTTACATTAAATGCAATCAATCACACACAACTAATTCAATTTAATGTAAAACCTACTCTCTGTTTAATTTTACTTATTTAATATCTACTTGACACGCCTCCTAAAGAAGTAATAAAATAGAATGACAATTTTATTATATTATCTTTTGATTTTAATGAATTGAATTCATGCATGAAAAATAACCATAATTAATAATAAAAGTAATTAGAAACTAAATAATAAATCATTTATTAACTTTTGAAGCTGGACAAATAAAAATGAACAATTATTTTTTAATATAGTGAATAAATAAAAATTGACAACTATTAGGTTAGTTTTTCAGCAAGTTTTAAAACTTCTTCACCAACCAGCCTCTTATAAAAGTAAAAAAATCTCCTCATATTTATGAGGCAATCGCTCACCCAAAAAAATCAAACATTTATGCATTTCTTTCAAACTAGTTTTAAGGGGGGAAAATAGTTTTGACTCAAGAATCTATCAAAAATAATTTTTATATTTTTCAAAATAAAGATAAATTTTGTACACATCTTTCTCAGACTCCATGTGTGATCATATACTGGTATGTTATTGCTGATCATTTATGTACACAACAACTTAAGTTGGTATAAGGTGCTATTATTTTCAATCAAAAGCAGATGTGGTATTAAAAAAATAATATAATTTGATAGAGGGAGAAAAATTAAATGTTTCTCCCCTAAATAATTGGAGATCTTCAAAACATCCATAAATGCAACGTTGAATATAAGTGGCAACTGGCAAAAAAAAGTGAATATATTGTCTAGTAATAAATCATTGAATGGTTATGCTTAGTAACACACATGATTCCACAAGAGTTAACTAAGGTGGTCTTCTGTTCTGATTTATGCACACATATATTGATACTTGGTTTCATTGAAATCTTATTTAGATATGTTATTGCCTTACATATTTAGTACATTTTCTCGTACTGACGTCCCTCGCGGGGGACGCTGCATTTCATGCTGCAGGCACAGGTACTTCAGCTAGTAGACCTCCTCAGTAGGAGCACACGACACTCAGCTACTTTCGATGAGCTCTAGATTGATTCGGAGCTTTATTGAGTCCTTGGTAGATTCATTTTGGTATTATATCATAGTTAAGGATAAGGCGGGGTCTGTCCCGACCTACTCTAAGGTTTTCTATCTTTTAGAGGCTTTGTAGACTTATGTATATGCTTCAGTTGAGTCTTAAGAAGTTGTGGCCTCAACGGCCAAGTCTTGTATATAAGTTTTGGTCTACTTATGTTGGTTCGTATCGCTGCATCCTATGTGAACATGTCACAAGATTGTCATAGTTATATGCATAGTAGGCACAGGTTACATGTTGGTTCTCTCGAGCTTTAGGGCATCGGGTGCCTGTCCGTCTTAATGGGATTTGAGGCGTCACATTTAATAATTAATTTGATTACATTAGTGGATAGCTAAGACGTTATGAAACCCGAACGACTTTACGAAATCGAATTCGGGCGAGTACAACTCCCGAAACTGACCTTAGCGTGAACGGGTAGTTTCTGAGTGTCATGGGTTGAAGGTGTGTTGTGAAATGGGGGTTTGAAACTCAATTTTTGACTCTCTGTTTCCGTGCAAGCCACCGGGGCGGGAATTATTTCGTCAGGGCGGGGCCGCTGTGGCGGGATGGGGCCGCCATAGCGGGCCAGTTGTGACTTAAGTCGGAAATAAACTCCAAAAATGTTATTATTCTGCATATTTTCGTTCTTGAGAGCTAGGAGACGAACCAGGGCAAGTTCTTGACATTTTTTCACCTTTTCTAGCACTAAAGGTAAGGTTTTTACTCCCCTAATCTATTTTTCGATCCGTAGAACTTGGATTCTTGGTTAATAACTATTGGGGGAGGGTTTTTGGACTGAATTAGATGGTGGAAAAAAGCCCTAGATGCACCTTAGGATCATGGATTTGGTCTTGGGTTATTGGGTTTGCTATAATTTGCGTAATTAGACCGTAATTATTGATCTTTGCATTATATTAATTGTTTGTAGACCTAGAACAAGCGGAAAGAATCCGAAAAGGAAATAATCAAGTGTCTTAAGAGGATTCAAGCTTGGTTTCAAGGTAGGTGATGGTTTAATTTCTTGTTTGTGCGATGTATATTGGTAATTGTTTCATTGTAATGCATGTATGTATGTGAATGAAGCATTGTTGATCAAACCTAATGAGATGAGTGTGAATGAATAAATGTATGACATGATTTAACAATTGATTGTATGGTTATGAGAATGTACATATGAGTGTGATTGTGTTGAATGGATTGGGTGTCACGTTTCAACACACTAACTTGGATCGAGTGCCACGTTCCGGCGCATGTATTGGATCAGGTATCACGCTTCGACACAATAACTTGGATCGAGTGCCACGCTCTGGCGCATATATTGGATCAGGTGTCACGTTCCGACACACTAACTTTGATCGAGTGCCACGTTCCGACGCATATATTGGATCGGGTGTCACATCCGGACACTAATTGGGATCGGGTGCCACATTCCGGTACACTAACAGTTTGGGTATGGGTTCCATGAGAGGACCATTGAATTGTCATATTTATTTGTTATTGAGAATGTGGAATTGTACATTGCTCTTGAAATGATAACTGTGTTTATATTCAATATATGTCATGTTAACTTTGTTGTGACTGCTTATATATATTTCGCTTAATGGGATAGTCGTGTGATCCTACCAATACACTGTGGTTGTGTACTGAAACTGCACTTGTTCGTTCTTTGTTGAGTACATGACATCTTCAGGCGGCTATTGATAGACCTCAGCTAGGAGATCAGTGATCGAGATCGAATTTCAACGGTGAGCTAGTTCTTTCAAGCTGCCACGAAATCCTTTTTTTTTTGTTTAGTCCATTCTCTTCGGACTCAGACTATTGTTTAGATGTTTCTTATGCTTAGTTTTGGGTTGTACCCATTTCCTTAGACTTGTTGAATTTAGATGTTTTGGTACAATGACTTTCAGGTTCTAAGGGTTAAGACTTTAACATTAGTTTGGTTAGTTATTTGTTTAAACCTTTAGAATTTATGAGAACTCCTTATTTCATTTCTTAGACATTTAAACCTGCTTCCGTATCTTTAAATGCATAGTATTTGGTTAAGTTGTTAGTTTGGATTGTAGTAATGATTCTCCCACCGGAGGGTTAGTATGGTTGCTAATCACGACGGTCTGAGTCGTGACATCCAGGCTATAACAATTCATTTTTAAAGATATTGTAATAAAATGACAATATCAATGGCGGTGGATCCACATGTGATTCCAGATCCATATCAGCTATGTGATGACCTACAAGACTCCCTTCCGATGTTTAAAGAGGTTGTCACTAAACAAGATGCCAAAAGGAAATAATGCTAGTAGTCTAGTACTAAAACTTATTATTGTTGGAGTTATTTCTTTATTTGGCATTTGTAGTTTGTTTTAACTATGCAAAATCTAATTCTTGTGGCTTTATTACTTTTATGTCTTACTAGAAAGATAAAAGTGTCCCTTATTGTTGTAAAAAAATTGTGACTTTGCTGTCAAGGCCTACCATGCTAGTTAAAACTCTATGCATGGATGTCTATTTATAAAAGCCCGTTTGGATAGGCTTTAAAATGATTTTTCCTCTGTCTCAATTTATATGACTTATTTTCTTTTTTAGTCAGTCCAAAAAGAATGACACATTTCTATATTAAGTAAAAATAATATTAAACTGTTAATTTTACCCATAATGAAATGATTTATAGTCACACAAACTTCTATCATTCATTTTAGACCACAAATTTTAAAAGTCTTCCTTTCTTTCTTAAACTCTATGCCGAGTCGAACTACCTCACATAAAATGAGACAAAGGGAGTAGTTTTTAAGTCAAAAATAAAAAAATCAAACTTAAATGACCAGTAAAAAAAAAGTAAGGGAGACTACTTTTAGTTTTAACTTATTTTAAGTTATTTTTAACCTTGTCAAACACTTTCTAACTTATTTTAAGCTATGTTTATATTTGTCAAACACTCCAAAATTGACTTAAAAGTAGATTTGATCGACTTTGAACAAATTCAAACACCCTCAAAGTGTCAAAATGAGAACTCTTAATATAAAATGAACGAGCCCTATTTAACTATTTAATGGAAAATTAATGCCAATTTTTATGAATTGTCGACGAATTTTCGTCTTAAATTTATGGGTAGTCATATTTAAAATTGAATAATGCATTTATTTTTATTTCTAAATTATTTTATAATTTCAATTTTCAACAGCTACCTCTAGACCTTCTTGTTTGTCCCCTTCATTAATTGTCGCCATCAGCATGTTTGATTATTTGATATGTCTACCTTAAATATACATTCGAAGAGACACTTCCTTTTCTTTTTTAAGAAAATAAATAATAACCTTTGGGGGTAGTTCAGTTAATTAATTATGTTGCTATCAAACCTATACATAAGTGTACGTGGTTGTCGGCAAGTAGTAAAATGAATGAATAGTCAAATGTGGAATCTATAAAAACTTATGATAAACAACAATTAATTATCAGAGGTAACTTTCTTCTGTGAGCCCCATACTAAAAATTTATGATGAACACAATTAATTATCGTGCTCACGATTAATTTAGAAGTGATATAGGTCGCACCACGCCTACTATGGTGCCCAACACTTGGTCAATTTCTCATCATCCATTTTGGATGTTCGAGCATCCATTCGATGTAAAATTATTTATATATCTAGTAATTTCTTCAAAATTGAATATATTAAATGTTCAGTGAACAAATCTCCTGATGGGTCTTTTGGCTGAGTAGCTAGTTTGAAGGTTGTGTTTCTAAAAAGGTCAAGAATTCGATTTGCACTAATATCAATGATCTTTAAGCTAAATTTAAAATAAAAACAATGATATAATGCTCTAGCTAGATTCGAAACTCTGGTCTCAGAGGTGGTTCCTCTTCTTTGTATACCAGCAATACAAGGACACTCTTATTCTCCTAATGGGTGCACTGTTAAATATATATCTTAATTTCTATCAGTTTTCTTTATATATATATATACACGCGATTTTTTCGAAGTTAACAGGTGCATATGCACCCAAACTGATAAATATGGGACTGCCTCTGACCACCACAAGCCAAAAATTCTACATCCGTCACTGCGTGTAACACTAATATTTGCTCCAAACAATTTTTACCATTTCTTAACACTTAGCCTTGAGTGTTGCTTTCCATAGGTTCCAAATGCATTCTCAAACTATTTTCTTCCTCAAAAAGTGAATTTTCGTGCTGAAAGTACCTACCTATATGCATTATTCAAACTTCAATTAGTACAATACTTCGTAATTATCATAAGTATGATGTATTTTACATGACATGCAAACAACGTAACGTTTAAAAACATATAAATACGCCTAAAATCATTCGCTCAAAAAATAGCCGACAAATCATACATATATACTGATTAGTAATTATAAATATTTTTGACCGATCAATTAAATATGCAACTTTTCGAAAAGTAATGGTAAGTAGATAAATTTAATACTATTAATTGATGATCTACAACAACCCGTAAATATATGTTATAAAAATTAAATTGCATTGATCTAATATATATCGTCCTCAGTTTTGAGAGGTCAGATATAAAGTTAATTTAGAACAAGAGTCACTCCAACACCTTAAGCCGATCACAAGGAAAGGTTCACTATGATGGGGTCCTTAAAAAAGTATAAGTATTTTAATTTGTCCCAAAAAAATTGAATTTCTCACTCGATATTTGGTATCTTTACGAGGAATCCGATTAAATTTAGATCCAGTACTTGACTTTTCTATTTTTAAGCTTTTTAAGGAATATAAATATAGTTAAGACAACACAAGGAAAGAGGAGGCGATGATCATATTTAATATCGGAAAATGGTCAAATATACCCCTGTACTATAGGAAATAGTTTATATATGCCCTTCGTTATACTTTTAGGCCAAATATACCCCTAATTTTAACGGGAAGGACACTTATCAACATAGGAATTAAATAACCCACCTCTAATTTTAAATACCCAATTCCTTTTAGAAACCCACCCATTTAAATACCCAATTTGAACCAAACCCATTTCATAATCATCTTCTCTAGATAAAGCTTCCATTAAAATCAATACTCAACTAGGAAAGGTCCAGCACACAGTTTTGTCACTTACATATTTCTTGCTCGTTGTGATGATAAAATCCATCCACAAGCATGCCTTAATCTTTGTTGCCCTAATTTTCTAAGGCAGGAGGTTCTGCAAGAAATATTTTTGGTGAAAAAAATGACCCGCCACATTGTGGTCTTGAACGGGAGGGGTATATTTGACAAGTGTCCTTTCGTTAAAATCAGGGGTATATTTGGCCCAAAGTATAATGGGAGGGATATATTTGACCCAAAAGTATAACGAAGGGCATATATAAACTATTTTCTATAGTATAGGGGTATATTTGACCCTTTACCGTATTTATATTTATTTTATATTTAATAGATATATGAATTAAATAATTGAGACATAGTTAAATAAATGTAAATTCTTTATCAAAATATTTTTATCTTGAAAATATTAATTCTATTTTTTTTCTTACAAAAAGGCAAAATTTTGTATTATTTCTCAAAAGCAGTTTTCCTTTTTGATAAAACACATCAATAATTTTATAAAAGAAAGTGCATTATTTTTTAAAGAATAAAAAAACTGATTTTAATATTGGTGGTCGACCATTCCGATCGAACTAAAGAAGAAGAAAAGCTAATACAATACTTCCTTCATTTTATTTTATTTGAATTCTATATTACAAAATTTATTTATTTACTTGTTCATTTTAGAAAATTAAAAAAAAAAATTACTATATTTTTTCCATACTATTCTCAGTATTAAATAATTATAAAAAAATAATATTAGTTAAATTTAGAATTCCAATATATTCTTAACAAAAAAAAATTAATAAAATATACCTCTTTAAAAAAAAATAAGTATTACCCTAAGTTAATATGGATGGGGTAAAATAAAACAGATAGCGTTACATTAAATGCTATCAATCACACACAGCTAATTCAATTTAATGTAAAACCTACTCTCAGTTTAATAATACTTATTTAATATCTACTTGACACGCCTCCTAAAGAAGTAATAAAATAGAATGACAATTTTATTATATTATCTTTTGATTTTAATGAATTTAATTCATGCATGAAAAATGACCATAATTAATAATAAAAGTAAGTAGAAACTAAATAATAAATCATCTATTAACTTTTGAAGCTAGACAAATAAAAATGAACAATTATTTTTTAATATAGTGAATAAATAAAAATTGACAACTATTTAGGTTAGTTTTTCAGCAAGTTTTAAAACTTCTTCACCAACCAGCCTCTTATAAAAGTAAAAAAATCTCCTCATATTTATGAGGCAATCGCTCACCCAAAAAAATCAAACATTTATGCATTTCTTTCAAACTAGTTTTAAGGGGGGAAATAGTTTTGACTCAAGGATCTATCGAAAATAATTTTTATATTTTTTAAAATAAAGATAAAATTTGTGTACACATCTTTCTCAGACTCCATGTGTGATCATATACTGGTATGTTATTGCTGAGCATTTATGTACACAACAACTTAAGTTGGTATAAGGTGCTATTATTTTCAATCAAAAGCAGATGTGGTATTAAAAAAATAATATAATTTGATAGAGGGAGAAAAATTAAATGTTTCTCCCCTAAATAATTGGAGATCTTCAAAACATCCATAAATGCAACGTTGAATATAAGTGGCAACTGGCAAAAAAAAGTGAATATATTGTCTAGTAATAAATCATTGAATGGTTATGCTTAGTAACAATGTGTCTATTTTATTATAGAGGACAAGGGCAAATATATCACGAACTATCGTAAATGGTATGCAGATATCCTTTGTCATACTTTTGGGACATTGATGTCCCTGCCGTTAAAAAACTAAAGTGTATATGCCCTTCACTCTAACGGAAAACTAAATAGGGACACGTGACGCAATCTTATCCATCGATCTGACGTCAGGTCGGTGGATAAGATTATGACACGTGTATGTCCGTTAGTATAAAGGGTATATATGCTCTAGTTTTTGGACGGCAGGGGTACCAATGTCCCTAAAGTATGACAGAGGGTATCTGCATACCATTTACGATAGTTCGGGGATATGTTTGTCCCTTTTCCCTTTATTCTAATATATAGGTTCATTGCTTAAATTAAGCACCGGTGCTAGGGTGTCAAAAATGAGCCCAAATATAGATAATTATCCAATTCGTCCAGAATTTTAAAGGTTGGGCTTAAGATAATTTGAATTGTGTTCAATCTCAACCCATTAACTGATGCTAGGGGTGTCAAAAATGAATATATTAAATTTAATAATTTGTGAAATGTATTAGATACTGAATACAATATTTAATAAAGGAAAAAAAGGACAATATTTAGTATAAAGGGTATATATGCTATAGTTTTTGGACGGCAGGGGCACCAATGTCCCAAAAATATGACAGAGGGTATCTGCATATCATTTACGATAGTTCGAGGGTATATTTGTCATTTTCCCCTATGACACAAAAGGGTAAACTACATCTTGAATTTCTAAACTAGACAAGTATTGTTGGATGATTATTTTTAATATAATGAATAAATAAAGGTGGACGGGTGAAGTAATTAACCGTCCGAATCAGAAGTTTCCAGTATGCCCATTTATTCCAACTTTCTAATCAGTATCGTCTTTAATAGATGCAATAAGTAGTATGGTCTACATCGACTATTTTTTATTACACAATTTGAGGTGCTCCATTTTCATGTATAGGCTGCCATTATATTACCATTTTTATAAATGTATATCAGTATATGTAATACAAAAGCTAATTTAGCTATTTCAATTTTGTATACACCAAAGCAATGGGGAGCCTTGGTCTTAAACCTATTAACACTAATGGCCAGAAAAATAGCACGGTGGTCGTAATAGAACAAGAACAAGAACAAGAGCCAGCAAGTCCAGCTACGCGATTGTTCCATACAAAAAACCTCAATTGTCACATTATTGCTATCTTAGGTTGCACTACAAAGATCAACCCCGATGTCATCAAGAAAGGACTCGAGTCTACTCTCCTCAATCACCCTCGCTTCTCTAGTATACCGGTACGTAGACAAGTTAGTTTTTTTAGTTTAACTTTTATATACTGACATGCACGTCCAAAAAAGTGTTTAAAAAACACTATATTAAAAAGTTCGTTTTAGATAAAAAGGAATTCAACAAATTATATACATATATAGATTTTAAAAAAAAAGGCTATATGCAATACTTCCGTTGAAGGGAGTTTGATTCCCCTTAACCATATATATAGCTCTATCCCTCGTGGAAATTACCTGAAAAGTAAAATAAGTTACGTCCTACAACAGGTTAATTAAAATCAGGGGTAGCTAGCATGGAAAGTACTAGTTCATCAAAACTTAGTAACTTTGGTCCAGAATTTATATATATATATATATAGTTATTGAGAAATCTATTAGATAAGTACATATCATTAGTGTGAAAACTCACAAACTTCAAATCCCGGATGTACTTCTGATTGAAGGACATTATTGTTATTACTCCTATAAAAGTTTATACTTCTCTACACCTTTTTATAGTGACACATTCTTTCTTATGTTACCATATTTTCTTTTATTTCAAAAGGTGGTGGATGAAAAGAAAGGTGTAAGGAAGTGGCAGAAAACGAAGGTAAATGTGGATGAACATATAATATGTCCGGATTTGGACCCGGACATGGATTCTCCAGACGAATTTCTGGAGAAGTATACGTCGAATCAAACAACAATACCTTTAGACATGACAAAGCCACTTTGGGAAGTTCACATATTAAACATCAAAACTTCTGAAGCAAATGCTATAGGGATTTTAAAATTGCACCATTCAATTGGTGATGGAATGTCAATTATATCGTTAATTTTGGCGTGTACTCGAAAAGCTTCGGATCCAGAAGCATTGCCTACTTTACCTACAAGTACAAAAATTAAGGAAAAAAATGATGTTGGATTATTAAGGAGGTTTTGTTACTATGTTTGGTTTTTGTGTATGGTGTTTTGGTATACTATTGTGGATGTTGTTTTGTTTTTGGCAACTATTTTGTTTCTCAAGGACACAGAGACACCAATGAAAGGAGGAGTTGGAGTTGAGCATAGCCCTAAGAGACTTGTGCACACAGTTGTTAGCCTTGATGACATGAAAATAGTCAAGAATGCCTTGAACTTGGTATGTGCACTTCTGCTTCATTTTACGTGACACTCTTTTTGACATGTTCTTATATTCACTTACTTTTAAAGATAACATTTGTTTTTGAGAAAATTATAGTCTCCATTGCTTTTGTATAGGCTTAGTTTGGATTTGGATTTTTTCTTTAACAACATATTCTAATTTATTTTTTTTGCAACTTATTTATTGCTTGAATTATGTTACATATTGTAGACAATTAATGATGTAGTGATGGGCATGGCACAAGCTGGTTTCTCAAGATATCTCAATAGAAGATATGGTCAGTATCTGTATTTTCCACTACTCCCTAATTAATTACACCTTACTAGCTCTTCT
The DNA here is from genome assembly GCF_000226075.1 of Solanum tuberosum. Classification (NCBI taxonomy): domain Eukaryota; kingdom Viridiplantae; phylum Streptophyta; class Magnoliopsida; order Solanales; family Solanaceae; genus Solanum; species Solanum tuberosum. The sequence continues at coordinate 716,542 of NW_006239051.1, forward strand.
GAGTATTTAGCTATTGGTCAAACTATTGCTCTCTATATGCATTTATTTGATCATGCTTCTTTTTAGTTACGCTACTTTCTCCGATTCATTTTACTTGTGATATTTTTTGTTCGCCCTTTAAAAGAATAATTTAATCAAATAATCTTTCTTTATTCTTTAATGAGTATTACTTTTTTGTTTCTACTTTTTTTGAATAATGATAAAGGTAAAAATATATGCTTATTGTATCTTGATTTTTGAATCAATTATTTTTAGTAAGCACGACAACTAAAATGAACTGGAAAAAGTGGTCCATTTAGAAAGCATCTTTCTTACTTCTTCATTATAAGTTTACCCTAAATTAAGCATTAACCAAACTTTAAATATGAATTTCAGATTAATTACTTGTACAATTTGTATTTTTGGGTTTTAATTCCATGTTAATTTTTACGACTAATAAAAATGTGATGTATGTTCAGGTAACAAGAATGGAAAAGGAAGCAGCAAGACAAATAATTTGCCTAAGAACATTCGTCTTAGAGGATCTATTGTTTTTAACATAAGACCTTCTACTGGAATTAAAGTAACAACAATCCTTTTATATTTACTATCTCTGTTTCAATTAACGTGTCTTACTTTCTTTTAGTTTTTCCTATATCTAGTAAGTTTTTAATTGCAATATTCTCATCATTGTACCTTCACCTATCTATATTTGGGGATCTTTAAAATCAATGCGGTCCTCCAAAGTACATTATATTTTAAAAATCTGACATACTTCTATCGACATTTTCTGATAGTCCAAGCAAATATATAGATCTCTAATAACATTCGACATGACATATTTATCTTATGATTTAAGGATGTTTTTAGTATAATATACACATTTTTAATTAAGATAAGATGACATTTTAAAAAAAATATTGTTTAATGTATGCAGGCTCTAGCAGAGATGATGGAGAAAAAATCAAAGGCAAGATGGGGCAATAAAATAGGATATGTGTTGACCCGATTACCCATAAGCTTACCCGATAACCCGTTGGATTATATCCGACAAGCGAAAACCATTATCGATAGAAAAAAACTCTCTCTTGAATCCAGATTCTCTTTTAGCGCTGCTAAGTTAACCCAAGATATATTCGGATCCAAGGTGAGTTTTTTTTTCCCCCCAATTACTAGAGTTTATGACGTTATGTATATAAAACTTATGATATTAAATATGTTAAAATATTTGTAAAATTAGATGAAATATCATTAAAACTATTTTAAAAAGTTATATTCTCACAAATTTATAGAGAAATTATTCTTTTTAAAAACATAGTAAAAATGAATAATATAGACTAAAACATAACGATTTATTCTGAAATATCACATCTTTATTGTATTCGAATTTGACATTTTTTTTTATCGCAACTTCCAAGTAAAATCTTATTATTGTTATTATGAAAGGTGGCGGCAAAGGTGACAAGGAGAATTCTATCGAGCACCACGGTTTTAATATCAAACGTGGTTGGGCCTCAAGAAGAGATCACATTTTATGGCCATAAATTGGCTTATGTTGCTCCTACAACTTTTGGACTCCCATATGTTAGTATATATATATATATACTCACCACTAACTTTCATGAATTTTGTTTTCAAAATTTTGAAATAATATTTGAAAAGTCGATCTCATAAGTTGTTTGATCAAGTTTTTAATAAAATAATATTTTATTTTTTAATTTATATGATGTCATTTACGAATTTGGCGTGGGTGCAGGCTGTGACAATACATTTCCAAAGCTATTGTAATAAAATGACAATATCAATGGCGGTAGATTCACAAGTGATTCCAGATCCATACCAGCTATGTGATGACCTACAAGATTCACTTCAGATGTTTAAAGAGGCTGTCACTAAACAAGACATGGTATAAATCCAGTCTCTTGGTCGTTTGATAGACGAGACGAAGTAAATAAAGATATTTTCTGAATTTGAGATATTTTATGTAATTATATTATATTTTATTTTATTTTTATGATGAAGTTAAATCAATTCTAAATTTTATCTTCAGATATTATCCTTATCTCATGTATGAAATGACCAAACTTGCTACTTCTTTCTTTTCTTTTTGTTGGCAAGATATTGTACAACTTTGAAACTTTTATATATAACTCTCTGTGTTTCGATTTACATGTCAATGTCAGTACTCTCCACATCAAATTATTTAATGTGATTCTTAAAAATAATTATTTTGAATTATTTATCATTTTTGAAGTTTAAGATAAAATTTATTTATTTATTTTTCCGTTTATTCTTATTTGGAAAATAATAAAGTAATTGTTCTAAAAAACTACAATTATCTAAATAAAATAAATATTTAATGAAAAGAGAAATATCTTAAAATATTAAAGAATCCTTCTAATTAATATTTTCTTTGATTACATCTTTATTTTAAGAAATTAAAGAATTCATAAAAAAGAAATTAGATACTTTTGACTCTCATATTTTGAACTTTATACAAAGCGCCACGTGCAATTTTGATTCTCCACAGTGAACTTCTGAAATTACCCGTTTCACTATCATATTTGTTCCACTTTGTTGTAGGAATATCCTCAATCAGTGGTGGATTTAATAGGTTGGTGTGCGGGTTTACAAAATAAAGTAGTTTTTTTCTTCAAATTCTATATATGTATTAAAATATTTAATAAATATCTATAAACATTTTGATTGTGAACTCATCTGTTATCGTATTATATTAACTTAAAATCATTATAGAAACTGTTTTAAATTTGTGCGATTGTTCGCATGTCATATATATTCTGAAAATATTTGCACTTGTATAATTAGTGGTCCAATTAAATGAAGCTCCTCTTGTAAGCCCATGGATCTTTTGTTTTTTCCTTCGATAACTTACATAGCCTCAATTATTAATTCTTTGTATATCTTTTGAACTTACTAATTCTTATACGGTGAAAATTCATCAATAGTAAAAACTTTATACAGTTGATTTTTTGAACTTGCTTCAAGTTATCATGACTATTGACGAAAGAATAGAAATTCCATGAATTCATTTTCAATTTAACACAATGGGCACTTCAAATCATCAACGACTTTCCATCTTGACGGTCTACACTATTGTTTTAAGGGTAACCTGTTATGGACATGAATAATACAAAGCATCATTTAGGTGTTTTCGAGTTCTATCGCAAAATATCAATTTATTTCAAATTTATAATTAAATGTTGTCTAACTTTCATGTAGGTTAGGCTTGGTGATAGTTTGATACTTCGTACACGTTTCTCTTTTATACCAATAGTATTAGTAGGTTAACGTAGTTCTCTGTCTAACAATCTATGATGCTATATCGATTTTGTTTTGATTACCACATTACTTTGTTGTTGATATCATATGTTATGTGATGCTTCCTCTAGTACTATATCTTTTCTTCTATATGTTCTTTGATATATGTTACCTAAGCCAGAGGTATAATTTATGTATGTTTTACCCTTTCCAAATTTCCTCGTATTGAATACTCTAAATGTATTATTGTTGTCACATTATGTACTAATACATAATACATCAAAGTAAATACGGAACGAGAAATAAACTCTAACATTGTATAATCTTTACATACTAATTTTAAAAAGTAATTTCCATGTTACTCACCGTATCCTTGCATAACTTATATTTATACTAAGCAACCTAAGTAATTTTCTCTCATTTTTCGTTTAAATGTTTTGGAGAATGCTTTTAGTTTTTATTGAAGCTAATTGTTTCGATAATTTGTGTAGAAACACACTTTGTGTTTCAAGACCAAACAATTAAACTATAAACTAAAGGTGTACAAGCCAAATGGAAGCGACGAATTAAGTTAGATCAAAGAAAAAAAATAGGTTAGTTATTTGGTTAAGTTTGTGCTGAGAAAAAAAAATCAACCATTCTTGATTTGATTTTTCAAAGTTTAGATATATTATTTCAAATTTGAGCTTGTAAATATTTTGTTTTGTATTCAAATGTTACAATTATCTTCTTATAAATTTCAGATTGAAAGTTAACAATATACTTTGAATTTATTTATTTTTTTGAAAATTCTTATTCAGTTAACATTTTAAAGTTCTAGCCTTCACACATGTAAAATATATTTGATCTCCCTTTTCAATCACAGTGTAATTATAGAAAATTTGAAAAAAATTAAATATATAAAAAAATGAAAGAACCGATTAAAATCAAAATAAAAAAAACTGACTTTATATTAATTTGATTTAAATTAAAATTTTCATAAACTGGCATAGTTGATTTCATTATTTTTAATTAAAAATCAAATCATCCCGACCTATATACATTGCTATCGTAAATAATGAAATTCTTAATTTATATTGGATTTATTTTAGAGATAATAAATGGACTAATAAATGAAATTTGAGAAAAATGGACTAATAAATGAAATTTGAAGGCATTTACAAATGTAAATTTTTAAAATAAAAAATTTATACTATTGTTTTTCCATAATTATAAATAGGGTCTTCTGGAATTCTCCTCAGTCTCTTACATTTGAACACAAGAAGTCTCTACACTTGGTTTCATTTTGCACTCTTCGTATACTTCAATCCATCAAAACCCTAATCCCCATTTTCTCGATCAATCCAATGGCGATTATTTCTGATTTCGAGGAGCAAGATAGCAAACCAACATCATCATCGGCGGCGGCGGTGTCAAAGCCCTTTAAGGCGGTGCTTGATCCTGCTAATCCTCTAGGGTTTCTTCAAGCCGTGTTCGAGTTCGTCGGACGGGAATCTGATCTCTTCAAGAGTGATTCATTGATTAATGATGTCAATGCTGTTGTTCGTATGGTGAAAGACAAGCTGGTGACCGAGGAGCGCAAGAGGAAAGTGGAAGCAGAAGCATCAAACTCAAAGGCGGCGGGAAAGAAGGTCAAGGAGGATGTTCCAGTTGTTGCTGCAACTGCTGCTGCAAAGAAGGAAGAGGTTAAAGAGGCAAAAGGGAAAGAAGTTATGAAGGAGGCTAAGGAGGAGGACAAGAATGGTTCTCAAGGTAACGTTTACTGTGAATCGGATGAACTCTGTTAGTTATTTAGGGAATGATTGTTTATATACTGCTACATTGGCCATTGGCGAAGTCTGTTCAAGTAAAGTTTTGGTCTTTGGGTTGAATGTTCTGCATATCTATTGTTCCTGATACATAGCACTTCTGTCATTTACTATAGTTCACTGAAATTGATGTTGAATTTATATAAGTTTTACAGCCTAAAACTAAGTTCTTCGTAGTGTTTTTATGAACTTGAAACCAAAAGACATACTTCCTCTGTCCTGCTTATACAGTGGTACTTTCTAGTTTCTAGATATGGCATTATAGATGTTTACTTGTGTGTTGATGAGGAAAATTTGACATAGATATTATTAGCAATAGTGATCACACTTTATAATTTGAGTAGATTTAGTGAATTTGATATGTTGAAAGTTGTGAGAGATTAAGAAATAGAAGAGTATCAACTTTTGGGGGATATTCTGAAATGCGAAGATGGTCATATAAGTCTTACGAATAAGGTATTTCACGACTAGGTCATAACTGTGAACTATATTTGAGTTTAGTCTATGATTTAGTTACTAAAAAGGGACTGCTAAATGTTTATACTCTTCCATTTCTTTAATTTTCACAACTACCAAGAAATAAACTTACTAAAACTTTCAAGAGTATCAACATTTTGGGGATATTCCTAAGTGGGAAGAGTGTCATATAAGTTGGACAGAGAGGTATTTCACTACTAGGTAAAAGTTTGAATTGTATTTGGGTTTTGTCTATGATTAGTTGCTATAAAGGGACTACTACCAATTAGGCTAGAAAGAGGACAGTAAGCGTTGTGTAAAATGACTGACTTGAATGGTGAGTTATCCTATAAGATGTAAACCTTTGAGTCAACAAGTATGGATTTTTAATTTTATTAGAAGTTTTCATATTAAATTGTTTATCAAATAATGTATGTACTAGTTAGATAGCCGTTTTAAATTTGAATTAGAAACTGTTGGTGATTACAAGTTTGTTGTGGATTATCAGATTATGCAGTCATGTACTATTTTCAGTATGCATTGAAAAAGTTTGTTTATTCAAAATTTGTTATGCATTAGAAGTGGCAGATTAACTCATTAAATGTATCTTTATTCTCAAATTTGAACTGACAAATAGGTCCTTACAACAAGAGTTTCTGTCTGTTTTCTGGTTTTTACAAAATGATTGAGGACTTTGCTTGATATATTTCAAATTTGGCTGAAATAAGCTTCATATTCAGGCCCTTATGTTATCTCCTTTTACTTATTATCCTGTTTGGTTTTGATATGGCATCAGAGGACGTTAACTACTTTCAGTTTAGATGCGTATACCTTTTGATAGGATACTGATATAAATCGTGATGGCCCTTTTAACTTCAATTGTATGATATGTCATTGTTTGTATAATTGTAGTGCATCAAATCTTGAATTGCATGTAAAGTGTTGGTACAATCTTTTGTATTTTATATTGGTCTGAATGTCTTGTTTGCTATTAGTTCAACATTTCTTGTGCAATACCATAACTTCTCACTGCCCTCTCTAATGATACATCTGCAGGTCCTGCAGCTCCTAACAACAACAATGGCCTTGACCTTGAGAACTACTCATGGGGTCAATCACTACAGGAAGTAAATGTTAATATTCCCGTACCTGCTGGAACAAAATCAAGGTTCATTGTTTGTGATATATCAAGGAACCGTCTTAAAGTTGGACTAAAGGGCCAGCCTCCCATAATTGATGTGAGTGTATTCTTTAGTTTGGTAGTCAAAGATGTTATATTCTGTGTGCCTGTGTTTCATCTCAAATTGTATAGTCAAAATTTGCACTTGCTATATATTGACTTTCATTCCTTTGTGCTTGCAGGGAGAGCTATATCGACCTGTGAAAGTTGATGATTGCTTCTGGAGTTTAGGTAAGTTCCTCATATTTTTGACTTGCTAGGTGTTCTTTGGATTTTGTATCGATCTTCTAGCTCATTGGTACTGTTAGGCTTGCTATGCTTGTTTTGTTTTTTCTCAAACTCTGTAGCTGTGCTTAATGAGTTCAAAGTAAACTATCATAGAGTCTTGTTCAATGACAATGATGCAGCTTTATTAAGGACAAATGATACTGAATTAATATATTTGCAGAGGACCAAAAATCCATCTCTGTTCTCCTAACCAAGAAGGACCAAATGGAATGGTGGAAATGCTGTGTGAAAGGTGAACCTGAAATTGATACGCAGAAAGCAGAACCTGAAAGCAGCAAGCTGTCAGATTTGGACCCCGAGACGCGATCAACTGTGGAGAAGATGATGGTAGGATTCTATCGCTCATCTACATTATATGCTTATATGCTCACTTTGGAATTGATTGTTTCAAATTGTGTTCTTGCTCTATATTGACATAATTGCTTATGGGACTTTTTACCTGATTCTCATGGTAGATTTTGGCATACTTTGAGCATGTCATGTACATCACAAATTTTTTGGCAGTTCACTCTCCCTCATCCAACTACAGAATTCTTTTGGTTTCCTATTACTGTTTCTCATGAAGCCCTCGTCATGTGTGGAGTTATGCACTTTGACATTAAAAACATACTGTTTAAATTGGAAGTGTGGTATAATGTTCTCCTCTTTAAAACAAACTCTTTGAAGTGGTTTCAAGATGCTATGGTGTCCTTAGTTTCTACATGTTTTTGCATTTACTTTTACATAAGCTTATAGTTTTTCCTTGATACCTAAGTTTGGGTGCTAACATTTATGGTCCCAAGTAATGTCTTCTATCAAGGTGTAAAACTTTTGCATGGAAGGTTTTTTTCAGATGCTTAAATCTTTATCCTTGGTAAGATTCATAAATTTCAGTTCTTTTGCTTGGAGATTTCAGTCTTTCCCATGCTCTTTATTGGATTACGGTGTCTCCTGTGATCCTGAAGCTAATATTGGTAATTAACAAACTGACTCATACTTGGCTTGAGGATATAAGAAAAAAAGGTTACGTATCATTTAGATAGTGCTGATTTTTCTAGGTTGCTTCTGCCACCTAGCCATCCTTGATGTCTACGCTTCATCCCATTGAACAACTTTATTGATAGGCTGGTTGGTTTAGCCGTTTATTCTTTGTCGGGTACATTTATTAGATTAGAAATGTACATTATATTGCATCCCACAACTTTAGTTACTTTTTTGAGAAATCCTGTTGGCTGTAATTTATGCCCTTAGTGTGTGATGATGCTAGTTACTTCTATTTGCTTGATGAGAAATTCCTTTTGCAGTTTGATCAGCGACAGAAATCCATGGGTCTTCCAACAAGTGATGAGTCGCAGAAACAAGAAATTCTCAAGAAATTTATGGCAGAGGTGCAAACATGATATCATGTATTACTTTGTTTATCTCCTTTACCCGGTTCTCTGTGTATGACTTGACTCATCTTGTTCTTGATCTGCTGCAGCATCCTGAAATGGACTTCTCAAAGGCGAAGATATCCTGATACGCTGGTAATTTTCTTGGCAGTGTTGCTTATTGGAACATGTTTCTTAGCAGGAAGAAGCTAAATCATCTTTTTGGCTAGACTCTTTACTTTGCTATTTTGTTGGGATAGTGCGACCTTGGAAATTTATGTGCATTGAGGTGCTTTATATCTGATAGGTGTCTTTCGAGAAACTCAGGGAATTATCTATACATACTTGGTTGTAACAGATTACTAGAACTTTGGGTTCTGGATTCTACCATATTCAATCAAACAGCAGTTCATGTATTGTCCTGCCTTGGCATGGAGTTTTATGTCTTGGGTGGTGTATTTTGTTATTTGCCTGTGTCTTCTCCAAGAAGCTTGTTTAATGTGATCTTTGTGCATACACCTCCTGAGTCCCCTGTCAATTTCTGGTTAATGCGCAATAGGAAGAACCAGAAGCGCTTCACCTGTGTCTGCGTTGCTGCATGTCCTCTTTCTAGCTATCCCCGACCAATCTAATTTGAGTAAGATACAGAAACGCTTACTAATGACTAAAGAGGACATACATCAGTTTCATTTCCCGGTAGGATATTCTCAAATAGGTAAAGAGGACATACAGCAGTTTCAAAAAGGCAAAGCTCAACCTTTCTATGACACTGTATTAGAACTCTTGAACTGTAGATCTAAGAAGCTCTTAAGTTAATGTTAAGACTTTTAAGGCAGCCAGTTTACCTTTTTCAATTTATTGAAGGTCCTATGATCCTTGGAAAGTCGGTCTTGTACAATAATGGTGTTCTGTTATGAGGTGATAATTTCTAGCAAAATAATATAGGGTGGATCGATATGGGTTGTGTAGGAAGGAGACAATGAATTTAGAATTGCTATTGATACTTGTTTTTCCCGTTTTTTTCAGGGAGATCATTCTCATCATCTTTAAGTAACTTGTTTTCTTAGAGATTTTGTTGACGGAAACATTTGAACCGGTTAAACATTGAAAAATTGGAAAATATTTTCCTCCGTACCATAGAATATGTTTTCCATCTTTAAGAACACACCCTAAGTGACCTTTAATCCTCAAGCGTAACACCTTCCCAGTTCCAGGCTAAGTTCAGTTTTGTCTTTGAACCCAACTTAGACATCAAGTTGTAGGTAGGTATAGGCAACCACATAATCAACGATACGTGTCCCTTATGAATTATGAAGTGATAATGTGGATCATTTTCATATCGTCTTTCCCCACAAAAAGCTGAAGGACACTGACATTTTTGGAGCTAGTATCGGAATCTCACATCTGAGATAAAGTGATTACGTGACATCATTTTTTAGGTTTGAATCTGAAATCGTTGATACCATAATAACGGTTCTCATAATTGTTTTATTTTATCAACATGTCTAAACTCTAAAGGGTGAGGAAGAGAAATCAAATTTTGAATTGAAGTATCATGAGTTTGAATTTCATTGTCCATATAAACTTATACTTTATTTGAAGATACTTCATCTTGTAATATGTACATCTTATCACATTGCAAGTAATTAATTATGGTACATAAAGTTGTTATATGAGGAGAATAATCCTATATATCATGCTATGGTTAAATTGAATGGCAAATCAATCATTAAGAAAAACTACAATATGTGATGAAAATTTGTTTGTACTTTCTGTTATTTTTGTTGTTGGAGGAAGGTTACCAAGTTTTCCACAACTTGACAATTGGCATAGGTGTCCAATATAGAGCTAAATATCCTCAAACACCTTCCAACTTGGGTAGGTTCCATCCTCTAACAAAATCATCTAGCCTATTCCTCAAGTTGTGGCACAGACAAGTGACAACCAATAGTAATGACACTTGCCCTGTGTACTTGATGTAGGTCTCCTTTTTTATACGTTTGTCACCTGACATTCAGTACTCACTTTGTAATTCGACTAATCCGAGTTTGTGATAGGAAATTTTACTCTTAAGGGATAAGGTGCTCAATAAGAGATGACTCTATTGATCATGTGAAAAGTTTGAACTCAAGATATCTGATTAAGAATGAAAAAATACTTACTGGTTACGACTTTAATACGATCATTGGTTATGTCCTTTTCCACAGAAAGGTCAGGGACAATGACACTTTTGGAAGGGCTCATATATGGCCTGCCTCATCTTTATTCCACTTAGCCCAATAGGCCCACTCCCACTCCTCAATGCCTGCATGATATAGTAAGGTACCACTACACAATAAATGTTCTCAATGATCCATTTTATTAACATTTCTAGAACATGAATAATACAACAACTCAAGAAAGGATAGTTTTAATTGTTGAGAAGCCAATTTCATTCAACTTTTGGAAGAGTGTTACCAACTTTTCCACAACTTGGAAATATGGCATAGGTGTCAAACATAGAGCTAAATTTAATCCTCAAACACCTTCCAATAATTCCAATTTGGTTAGGTTCATCCTCTTAACAAAACCATCTGGCCTATCCTCTCAAGTTGTGGTACAGACCAGTGACAACAACGTAATGACACTTGTCCTGTGAAGTAATAATGTGGATATTCTTCATACGTCCTTTTCTATTGTCTGATACCCGCTTTGTGATTCAATTAATCTAAATTCGCTTTGGAAGTGAGACCCTTCTTACCAAAAACGATTTCATTATTAGAATTCGGACTCGATACTTCTAATTAAGAATAAAGAATATTATTCAGCATTCTACCACAATTTTTAAAGATGTCTTTTTCCCCAAAAAGCAAGGGACATTGACACTTTTGGGAGGGCGTTCGTATTCCCTTTGCCCCACTCATCAATGCCTGTCTGATATAGTATATGGTGCCATAACACAATAAAGGGTTGTTTGGTACAAAGATGCATAATGCAGGAATTACTAAGCATGGATTAGTAATGCAAGGATTAGTTTTTATCAAGTGTTTGGTTCATTGTTTCCACCTAATCTTATGTTTGGTTTAAAACTCTAGAGAAAATTTCATTCCTATTATACCCTTGAGTTATTATGAGATTTTATATTTCATTTAACTAGTCAAGTTAAATACTAAAATATAAAAAAAATATTAATTTTGAGGTGTGATATGCCACTATAGAGATCCTTGATAGCACGGTATATTTTTAATTTTTTGTTGGTCAAATATACTTTAAACTTAATATGGATTTAAGGCTACTTAAATTATTCAAATACACGAAGTTTATTTTCTTTTAAAAAAACTGTTCAAGTGGTCAATTGGCGAACTACATTTAAAAAAAAAAGCCGAAAAAAATCAACCCAATATAACAAATTAAACATGGAGAAAAAAATATTAATTTCTGAGATCATAAAATTACATGGAACGAATTTGGAGAATTTAAATGAATATTTATAAATATTCTCATATAAATAAAAAAGAACATTAAATTACAAAAAAAAAATGGAAAAAAGATTTGGGGATAGTTTAGTCATTTCGGGGTCTTATTCAAGGATTGTTAAACCTTGGATTAGTTATCCCTCCCTTTTATAGGGATAAAATAAGACCTTGTATGAGGTATAACTAATCCATGGATTAGGTTAAATAAAGTAATCAAACAATGTTTTTACTGGACTAAATTTTAATCCATGGACTATTTTGATTAATACCTCCTACCAAACGGTCCTAACAATGCACACCCCTCCGTCCATCTTTACTTGTCCACTATACTTAAAATAGTTGTCCAACAATATTTGTTCAGTTTGAAAAATCAAAAGATAATTTACGCTCTTATGTTTATTTTGCCGTTGCTGTTAAATACTATTCAATATCTAATACATTTTTCAAAGCATCAAATTTAATATATTCAAAGGATACTACAGTAATATTATCCCTATTATTTATTGTTTCTTAAGGTGTGTGTCAAATCAATAGTGGATAACTATTATCTGATAAAAAAATATTTTTTTATATATGTAATTGTTTTTGGCTGATCGATCAAATATGTAATTTGCCTTTAATTATTGACGAGCCAAATTGAAGTTGTTGAATTAGAGAGTTCCAATTTTAGCTCTTTCTTATCATTTTTGTCCAACTAAATATTTCCTTCTAACTCAAAATTCAGTCAAATTTTTGGCAAAATAATTAAGTATCAAAACTTAAATTGTGTTTTTTTTTTTACTATATCCTCATGTAAAAAAAATTAATGAATAGATCAATCTAATATACCATGGTTGAGTTGGAAGTAAAATTCAGAGCAACTTACAAAAATGACTATATTTATAGGGTTATTAAAGTTCAATAGTTATAAGTATGGTATTTATAAAAAAAATGACTACAATTTAACTCTTTTTCTAGCTATATTATTGTATATGTTTTTTATTTTTCTATTTATACACGGATAAAGTTTTAATTACAATGAACTAAATAAGGAAACTGTATTAATTGTACAAATTCAAATTAGTATCTTTATTTATAAAATTTAAAGTATTAATATATCAAGGATACAAGTATTTGTAAAAACTTAATGTATTAATATATTAAACAAGATAAAGTATAACAATTTAGCATATGAACACCATAATTTGAAAAATGAATACATTGTTGCTAAATAAAAAATGAATACACCAATATAGTATACATATGAATACATTGTTGTTAAACAAAAGATGGATATATTTGACAGATACAGAAACAAAAAAAATAGAAAATAATATAATGTGTAGGTAGCAAAAGTGTGCAAGTATCCGGCTGTATAAAAAATGAAAAGAATCAACAACGTCAATCTCTTTTTGGTCAAGTTTTTCTTATAATACTTGAGGTTTGGTGTTGACTCATGTATTTGTTTATGAAAAATAGTGTTAATGTATCCAATTATACTTGTATTGCCTAATTAACCTTTCAAATTCGATTGATTACTTATGTATCCAAATATACTTGTATTCACAAATCACCATTTCAACTTGTGTTAATATTAGAATACAAGTATCTGTGTATATAACTATTCTACTTATACAAATTTGACAATCACACAAACCTCAATCTCTTTTTGCTTGTGTTCTTCTTGTACTACTTTTTTTTAATAACTATAGCCATTGTAATGTAGAAACAAATAATTCTTTAATCGAAAAACTATAAAAATAGATGCAATATATATGTATACAAATATGATCTTCAAAAAAACGAGGAGAAAATCAATTAAGCGATATCTAATGAATTTAAATTACAAAAATTGCTCCTAGAATCATCAAAAAGATCTTAAATTGGAAGAAATTTGGGAGAAAAATACAAAAAAAATTGTGATATAGGAAGATTGATGAAAGAGAAAGTATTAATGAGGGTAAACATGGGAATCAATCACATAAAAATATGCCTAGACATAATCAATTAGGTGTGTAATAATAACTTTTCTATTTAATATTAATAACTTTTTTGATTATTTATATATAATTAACTTTACTATTTATTGTATAGTTATAGCCATATAACATTAAAAAAATAAACTCTAGCTATTTATTTTAAATGTATATTAATGTCTGCCATGTAGTTTTTCCTAATCATTAGAAAAGACAAAAAAATTCAACGAAAACTCATTTCTGTCCTATTTGTTTTTTGGGATTGAAAGTTTAACAATTTTTCCACTACTTGGCATACGTGTGATTTCTAGCGGAGCTACTCTCGTCCAAAGGGTGTCAATTGACATTTTTTCTGCAAATAAAAAAAATTATGCTCATATAATATTTACATTAAATTTTTTTAACTTTTCTGTGTGTATTTTTATATATTTTAATTCTCTTTAGTAAAGATTTTGACTTTGTCACTGCATACGATCAATACATTCTAACATCTTGTTTGGATGTTTGTTATCCGTTGTATTGTTAGTTTGAATATAAAAGTTGTATTGATTGTTACTTAAATTCTATTGTATCGTATCGTTTGAATTCATCGTTAGGTAACGATGAAGAGACCCATTTTATATAACGACAGATTTGGAGTGATCGTGTCGTCACATTAATATTTTCTTCTCATTTTGTCTTTATTCATTGTTTAAATCCATCATCAGGTAACGCTCTTTCTTATCCTACTTTTTCATAGTAGCTCTACCCTGCACCCTACTTTTCTTGTACATTTATCATTCAAATTATAATTGTGTGACATTATATAATGTAACGACTTGTTCCCATTGTTATAGAAAAGCCAACGGGGAAAAATTTTGGGCCTGAAAACTTTTTGGTAGTAACTTGAAATTTCCTAGCCTAGTCCAGATTTGGACGAAATCGATGTCAGTGAGGTCTAGGAAAATCTGGTAATAAATAAGAGGTTTAACATGGAATGAGATTACATGAGTGGATAGCTAAGACGTTAAGGAATCTGTATAACTTTACGGAATTGAATTCGGGTGAGTAGAACTCCCGAAGCTGATCTTAGCGTAAACATAGCGTGAACGAGTATAATGTGAGTGTCATGGGATGAAGGTGTGTTGTGAAATGGGGGTTTGGAATTCTTAAATTTGCTCATTGTTTCCGTGCAAGCCGCCAAAGCGGGGCCGCTGTAGCAGAATGAGGTCCGTTGTGGCAGGACAGTCGCGATTTAAGTCAGAAATAAACCCCAAAAATATTTTATTCTCTTTATTCTGCACTTTTCAACTTTGAGAGCTAAGGAACGACCCTAGACGAGTTCTTGACCGTTTTCACCATTCTTGAGGCTAAAGGTAAGGTTTTCACTCCCAGAATCCGTTTTCGATCCGTAGAACTTGGTTTCTTGGGTGATTATTATTGGGGAAAGGTTTTTGGAATTGTTTGGATGGTGGGAGAAGCCCTAATTTGGGTAATGGGATCTTGGATTGGCCTAGGGTTGATAATGTTGATTATAATCCGGGTAATTACGCCTTGTTTATTGATCCTCGTGTTAATTGTATGTTTTTAGACCACGAACAAGCGGAAAAATTCAAGTGCCTTAGGGGATTCAAGGTAGGTGGTGGTTGTGATTTTATGTTGTGTGATATATGTTTGTACTTGCTTCATTATAATGCATGTATGTGAATAAAGCCTATTGATCACACATAATGTAAATAAGTATGGACAAAGAACTACATGCTATGAATCACCTCTTGTTGTATGATTGTGAGAATATACATTGTGATTGTGAGAATATACATTGTGATTGTGATTTGTTAAATGAATCGGGTGTCACGTTCCGACACACTAACTGGAATCGGATGTCACGTACCGACATACTAACTTGAATCGGGTGCCACGTTTCGGCACATATATGGGATCGGGTGTCACATCCGGCACACTAACTTGGATCGCGTACCACGTACCGGTACACTAACAGTTTGGGTATGAGTTCCATGAGAGGACCATTGAAGTGGGTTCCATGAGAGAACCATTAATTTATTATATCTACTTGTTATTGAGAATGTGGACTTGTGTATTGCTCCTAAAATGATAATTGATGTGTGTGTGTGTGTATATATATATATTATGTGCATGTATGTGTTTACCTTGTTGTAACTCTGATATATGTTGTGCTTACTGGAATAGCCGTGTGATCCTACCAGTACACTGTGGTCGTGTACTGATACTGTACTTGCTCTTTCTTTGTTGAGTACAGGGCATCTTCAGGCGGCTATTGACCTTAGTTTGGTGACTATTGAGCGTGACCGGATTCAAGGGTGAGGCAGTTCTTTCAGGTTGTCATGAATCTCTCTTGTTTAAGTCCACTTTTTTCGGACTCAGACTATTTGTTTAGTTTCGGGGTTGTACCCCTTGTTCTGAGACCTGTCGTTAGTAGAGTTTTGGTACAATGACTTTCAGGTTCTAAGGGGTAAGACTTCCGCATTAGTTTGGTTAAGTTATTTGTTTAAACCTTTGGAGTTTATGGGAACTCCGTATTTCTTTTGGTCATTTAAACCTGCTTATGTATCTTTAAATGTCTATTTTTCGTTAAGTTGCTTAGTCGGGTTGTAGTAATGGTTATCCCATCGGAGGGTTAGTGTGGGTGCCAATCACCACGGTCTGAGTCATGACATATAACGACGAAGAACGATACAATATATCCAAACATTATATTTATTAAAACAATACAATACGATATATTATAAAATAATAGATAACAACCGTCCAAACAAAGGGTACGGTTCCAACTCAGTTAGGTTGCATGTGGAGACCAATGCCATCCAAAATTGAGTTGAAGTTGTTGTAGACGCAACCACATGACACCACGTGCCATTATGAATTATGAAGTGTTTGATGTCATTTTCCAAAAAAAGGTGATGGACAATGACATATTTTGGATCTAAAATGGAACAAGGCATTTTTATGAACTTGTTTTATTCACTAGGCCCAAAAGGCCCACATCTTTCCTCAATGTCTGCCTAATAGCAATATTTCTTATACTAGAATACAACAATTATTAAAGGTTCCATATTTGATCAACATTTTTTGGCAAGGTTTTCAAGTGGCTAGGCCACATACACAATGGTATTTTAGAATCTAGAAATTGAGTAATGCAACAATCTTTGATATAAAGTCCAATAGTTGTGAAGTTAGTAAAATTCAGGGTTTATTATCTTAGTGGTTTTAGTCATGTTATATATAGTGAGAAGTTAAACTTCAAAGTTTATGAGAGTCTTGTGAATTCTAGAATCAACTTATGAGATTCCAAGTTTACGAAAGTAAATCTTAGTGGTCTAATTAGGGTTATATAGTCCACTAATCAAGAAGTTACAATTTTGAGTATATCAGTGCAAATCCTAATGGCCTTAGGGGTTCTATATAACTTATACGACGTTTGGTAGGTATCTAGATAGGAAATAAGTTATTCATGTATAAAATCAATACGACATTTGGTTGGCAATTTAGAAACCCACATAACTTGTATATATATAAGTTACGAGGAAATCTATGTATTATTTTATACTGGATAGAAAGTGAAATAGCTTATACATGTATAACTAATAATACATAAATAATTCCTGCATAACTGATACGTAAATTTTTACTCATAACTAATTCTTACATTACTAATCTTAGTATAACTCTAACTAGATACCAAACCACCCCTAATATAGTCAAGTGATTGATGAGAAGTTACAATTTAGGGTGTGTTTGGTATGAAGGAAAATATTTTTCGAAAAATGTTTTCCAATTTTCTCATGTTTTGTTGGGTTAAATGTTTTTCAAATCAACTCATTTTCCTCAAATTTAAGGAAAATGATTTCCCTTCAAAACTTAAAGAAAACATTTTCCAAAACTCTCTTCCAACTTTAAATTACAATTTTTTTTTATTGAAAAAATCAATTTATTTTGTCCCTACCCTCAAATCACCCTCCTT
>NW_006239051.1:734732-737755 GCF_000226075.1 Solanum tuberosum
CCCTCCCACCCCCTACCATCCCCCACCCCCAAAAAAATTTAAGTTTGTTTTTAAAAAATATTTTCAATTTCAAAAATTATTTTCTACTCTAGTAAAAATTAAAGATATTTCTCAAAAACATTTTTCATTCATAAATCAAACACTAAAAATCTTTTCCGGAAAATATTTTCTACTCACCAATCAAACATGAGAAAATAAGTCAAAAATCTATTTGTTTTCCCGGAAAATATTTTCCTTTCATACCAAACCCACCCTTAGAGTTTACAAGTTAGTGATTACATATATATTGTCGATAAGTAAGGTAACAATTCAAAATTTATGAGTACATAATCTAGTGCTCGAGAAATTACAATTCAGAATTTACGAGTTATTATAGTCGAAAAGTTACAATTCAAAATTTATAAATTCATGATTATATTTATAGTCGAAAAGTACAATTCAAAATTTACAAGTACAGAATTTAGTGATCAAGAAACTATAATTCAGAGTTTATGAGTACGATTATTATATTAGTGGTCGACAGATTGTCCATAGTCAGACTTTTGTCTAATTAATCATGTCTTCTATCTATAAGCTATGTTCAATGGATTCTTTATCAACTTTTTCACTTGCTTTCCTTGTGTTTTTTCTTATACAATAATGGCTTCATGAATATTATTTTTTTATCATCTTCTACTATTATTTATTCTTTCTTTCTTTTTAAATTTGGATTTTAGTTACATTGCATTATTATATATAGAGTTAAAATTTGAGCAACATCGGATGTTCCCCTTTACCATTTTCCTATTAATTAATGTATTTATTCATTATTGTAATTGATTACAACGCTACTTTTTATTAATTTTATTATTTGTTTTCTAATGTCTTAACCCTTTGCATTATTATATATAGAGTTAAAATTTGAGCAGCATCAGATGTTCCCCTTTTACCATTTTCCTATTAATTAATGTATTTATTCATTATTGTAATTGATTACAACGCTACTTTTTATTAATTTTATTATTTGTTTTCTAATGTCTTAACCCTTTGCATTATTATATATAGAGTTAAAATTTGAGCAGCATCAGATGTTCCCCTTTTACCATTTTCCTATTAATTAATGTATTTATTCATTATTGTAATTGATTACGACGCTACTTTTATTAATTTTATTATTTGTTTTCATGTCTTAACCCTATCTAACAAAATAAATAATTCAATATTATATATGATTATCATACTATTAATATTGTGAATTACTATTAATAAGTCAAGGTCTTTATACCAAAAGATTACGAGAAAAATATTAACCAAATTTATAAATCTGCATTTAATTTAGTCCGTTTCTTTAAAAATTATCAAACACAATGATATATCGACTTCAAAAGCAATTGTATATTAATCAAACTAATTTAATTCAAAATACGCGTTATATATATAACCCTTTTCGTGTAGTACATTATAGTACTACATGTTCGATCCCACAATATAGGAAAGTAAAGGGGTTTATATTGTAATATACAACAAGTTAGTTATGTCAAAATTTATTTAAAATTAACTCTCCAAATTCAAGAGGTGCCACATAAATTAGAACCAAAGGGATATTATTTGTAAAAATATGAAAGGACTAAGGACCTAAAACAGCACTTAATGAAAAGACAAACATCATAAAAAATTAGATAATTACACTAAGCACACATGTTGATATCCAAATCTTTACTCACTCTTCCAGTACTAAACATAATAATATAAAATGATAGTGCTCCTTTGATTTATTTTTACTTATTTAATCACACTTCTTAATTCTTAAGAAATAATAAATAGAATTACAATTTTACTTAATAAATTAAATATTTTGAAAAATATATTGGGAAATGACAATAGTTAATAAATGATAATTAAATTATGAACTAAAAGTGATAAATCTAGATAGATAAAAATAAATAAATATTTTAATATAGTAGACAAGTAAAAATTGACGGGAGAAATAAATGAAGACACTCGTCTACATCAAAAAACAAAATTAAATTGATATGACATGATTAATGGTGACGATATATTTTATGCAGTTAATTTATTTACGTAATAGATATTTTCAAATATGTATATAAGTATTTCCAAAATATAAACTAAAAGAAATTAGTATAAACATTTAATCATCTGTTAAAATATTCAATTAAACAAAGTATAATTAAAATAAAATTTACTGATAAATTTTTAAAAAATCCTGTATAATAATCTCTTTTTGCTTTCTGTCAATGGCATATGATATCTTATCTTTAGCACTGGGTATTTGGATCCTTCTTGAGGGGACCCTCACCAGAAAACTTTCATTATACGACAAAACCATCAATTTTAATTTAATTCTTACTTTCTAAGTTTTTTTTTTTTTAAAAAAAATGTTATGTTGGTTGCTTCTCTCTTAATCAGAAGTTTTGAGTTTGAGTTTTGTATAGAATTTCTTTTTACTAGGCAGCATTTTTCTCGAATGAGGTTCTATACGATACAAGTTCAAAATAGTCAGCTTCCATATGGATATCTACAGAAGAAAAATAGTTGTGTTACAGTTCGGATGTATTATTAAGGAGTTATACTACTTCTAAGTAAAGGTTTAGCCCAAATATAGAACAATCATGGTACATTAATTAATAGGAAAAAAATCTGAAATATATCTGAATTTTGATCGAAATTGTTGTAACAATCTCAAACTTTGGGTAGGATCTATTACTCCTGTATTATTTAATAATGTATTTTAAAGATATATAAGTGTCCAGCGGACAAGTAACTATTTGTAATTAGGGGTGTTCACGGGTTGGTTTGGATCGGTTATTGGTCAAAATCAAAACCAAACCAACTTAATCGGTTTTAAAATTATCAAAACCAAACCAAACCAAATATAATATACATTTATCGGTTTGGTGATTATTTGGTTTCGGTTTGGTTTGGTTCGGTTATTCGGTTATTAACCATACACAAAAATAAAAGAAACAATTCATTTAAAATGTGAAAAAAGTGACAACAATCCATTCAAACAAAAAAATAGT
>NW_006239051.1:738163-739347 GCF_000226075.1 Solanum tuberosum
CGGTTATTTCTTCGGTTTTTTTCGAATAAAACCATAACCAAACCAAATACTATCAGTTTTCAAAAACCTAAACCAAAACAAACCAAACCCAAATAAAATCGGTTTTATTTTATCGGTTTGGTTTGATTTTTCGGTTTGGATCGGTTGTTATCCAAACCGTGAACACCCCTATTTGTAATGATTCAATATTTATGATGTTCATGTGAACACCTATATATCTTTAAAATACACTATTAAATAGTGGAGGGTAATAGGTCCTATTCAAAGTTTGGAATTATTACAGCAAATTCAGATATATTTCTAACCATTTTTCGTTAATTATCTACTATTAAATATAAAACTTGAGGTCTCACGGTGATAATTTTGTGTAGGGGTGTACAAAATCGAACCGAAAATCTACCCAAACCGCAAATCGAGTCAGATCGGAAAAAAACCCGACTATATTTGGGTTGGTTTGGTTTTAACTAAAAAAAAACAACCCTAGACCAAACCAACCCAACATTATATATGTAATTCTAAAATTTTATTTTATACATAAAAATATTTACTTTGATATAGTTTTAAAATATTTCTTATACTATTTCATAGTTTTTATCTTTTAATATATTATTTTAAGTTTAAAACTTAGAATTCGGAATGGTCCAATAAAGATTATAGTTCATAGATGTTGATAATTATAATAAAACTTAAATCAAAATCAAATTAATACTAATGCAAAAAGAAAATCAATTCAACACTAAGAATGACAATAATATTGAATATTTGTTCTTTAGTTTTATATTGGTTTAGACAATTAAAATACATAATCTAATTTTAATTTTCCTTAAATATTTTGTAATGTAACTAGTACTATTAAACTTATTTTAGCATGATTTAGTACTTTTAAATTATGATCATTTTCATTATGACTTTGCAATATTTATTTTATATGACGATTTCATTATTATTTTTTATTGAATATTTTTGTATCATCAGTACTCATCTCATATTTTGTGTTATTTTTTTAAGAAACACCTTAGATAATTGTATTTTGGTTGCACTAAAGAAATATTTGGAGCACAAATTAATTATATGTTTGTACGCAAACTTTACCCAAAAAAACCAAAAATCTGAAAAAATCCGAGGTTTATTAGTTTGGTTTGATTTATAAATTTAAAAATTCGACACAATAGTTTGGTTTGGTA
>NW_006239051.1:739741-747572 GCF_000226075.1 Solanum tuberosum
AAACTTTACCGAAAAAATCCGAGGTTTATTAGTTTGGTTTGATTTATAAATTTAAAAATTCGACACAATGGTTTGTTTTGGTATTTGAAAAACCCGAACCAACCCGAGGTTGAAAAATCCGAAAAAATCCAAATTTTATTAGTTTGGTTTGGTTTATAAATTTAAAAGTTTTACACAAATAGTTTGGTTTGATATTTGAAAATTCCGAACCAATCCGGTCATGTACACCCCTAATTTTGTGATTGACAAAATATTGGGCTGTTGTTTAACATTTAAAAATTTAAAAAACATTAGATTGCACATTTTCCCTTTAAATAAGTTTATTATTCCCATTATTTTTTGTCTTTTAGCAATTGAATTTATATTTAATGAGACACAAGTTTTTTAGAAGTTGAAGTTGTGATGGAATATAGCTTGTGAAATATTATGATACAAAAATATAAACTTGTACTTCACGAAAGAAGTATTTGTTACGAGAGACAAAAATTAAAGATCAATACAAAAATATGTTAGGAAAAAAGTGTAAATGATCCAATTTTAAACCATGATTTGATGTTCTTTTTATAAGATTTTCAATTTAATGAAAGAAATTCTTAAATGATAATTCAAAGACTCTACCAATTACGATTGAAATTGAAAAAATAAAAAAAGGGACGAACGACGAAAATTTCTACATCTCATCAGTGTCAATTCAAATTCAAGGGTTGATTCAATTGTAGCCCTTCATACTTATTCTGAATGAGTCCAATTTCCCTCCTCAACCTTCATCATAAAAAGTGGAATATAAATTATTAAGTATTATATCTGAAAAATAGTAGTTCTATATGTGCAAGTAGAAATTTATTATTCACCTAATGACAACATAGAATAATTAAGTAATGCTGAAATTAACTTCAATCTTAAAATAAAAAATAGTAAAATTACACACCCAGAAAAAACAAAAAATTAATGAAACAAAATGCTAATTGATTGACGATAGTGATGTGATGTCTTGTTTGCTGAGTTAATTCCTAAAAATTGATAGGTGTATTATTATTTGATAATAAAAAAAAATTAAACACCAATAAATCAAGATAGGTCGATAAAATAATAGGATTAAGTTCTACTGCAGCAATTGATTACTTGATAAATGAATTATTAGTATCTTCTAATTAGTCAAGGTTTTTTGGGGGGTTAATAATTTTTTCATGTCCTAATTCTTGTGATTTAGATTAGGTGATCAAACTATAGTCCATGAAATTATAATTCATCTAATATGTTTTAACGTATTTAAATTTGGGTTGATTATTAATACACTCATTTAATAGCCGATCAATCTGTTTCAATTATTAGAATTTAAGTTGATATCTAATCCAAACTGATCCATGAGAAATTTTATTAATATTTCTCAAAAGACATTTTTTGATTTGATAAGTTATATATTAACCTTAATAAAGAAAAATAATAATTTTATTAGATACTAAAATTTATAAAAGAACAAATAAAATAATTAAAACTTGTTGGGATTTGACCCACATTTTAATGCATTTCAACACAAATAACTTTTTAGTGAAATAATAATTCATTCATTTATTAACTACATATTTTAATCTGTTAAAAATCAGTTTAACCAACTCATTTGACACCTTGATATCGACTTAAATGGATAATTGACAATGTATCACTAGATAATGAAAAGTTGTGCTACTTGGAGAGCAATGACGGATTTAATGTATAGTTTATCAAGAGTGAAGACACAAATATAAGTAAGTTCAAATCCAATTAACAAAATAGTAGTATATAACTTAGTTGCTTAACTATCTGAACTCTCATTTTATTTGGCACATTATAATTCCCTCCCCTAGTTTTATTTTTATTTTTTAAAAACCAACAAAATGGTATTCCACGTCATACGATAGTGTAATATTTTTTAAATATATAATTTTTTTTAAGTTTCACTAAAAATAAGGTGATTTGACACCATGTTGAATGACTAATAAGTACAATATTGACAGAATGGGGTCCCCTCCAGTAGTGCATCCCTCCATTTGGTCCAGTGTGGCTTTGATTGATCGACACGTGTGTCTTTATGATTCATTTTATTATTAACTAAACTAAATATTCTAACCAAGCCCAAGGTGAACAATGTTTCTCCCCACCACTTGTCTTCTAACTCCATCCTCAGAAAACAAGATGAAATAATCAAAACCACTCCGACAAAACTTAAAGTTCTCAAAAAGCCAAAATTTCATAATTAAGTTTGTATCTGTATCTGTTGACATGTACATAGATAAAAAGGGTATATAAAAAACAAGTGGAAAAGAAAAATCCAAGATGCTATGATGATGAAAAACTTCAAATTTTGCAGCAAAAAGCAAACACCATATTTATTTTCTATTCAATTTTGCCGTTTTACAGTTATGGAAAATAATTTTGCCAATTCGAAGAAGATAACAACATCATTTCCGTCTAAACGAATTAAATTCACTCTTTCTTACTTGGATTTGTATAATTTCATAACCCAAATGCATATTTTGGATCTGCTTTTACTAAAGTGTTTTAGGAGGGTAAAAAGTATTCTTCGATTAGAACCAATAAAATGAATTTCGTAGTTTAATTTGCACAATTGAATTGAAGAAATCCTACAAAAAAGAAGAAAAGATTGAAGAGAGAGAGAACTGTCCATAGTATTATTTAGTTAACAAAATGGATCTGAACCATGAAATAAATAAAGACATACGTGTCGATCAATCAAAGCCACACTGGACCAAATGGAGGGATGCACTACTGGAGGGGAGCCGAGTCCAATATTGACAAATCACCATGTTATGTACGTCTTTGTAAAAAATATACACAATAATAATAGAGCTTTTATATTTGTGAGTTGTTGTTGAATAATTGTAATCAGAAGTCATAAATTTGAGTTCAAATTCAATTAAACTTCAACGTGAATATCAAATATTGAGCAGGAACAAAGGACAAAATGTTTGTCTATGTCCTTAGTGTGTACAGAATTATCACGTGTCTTTTGTATAGTTGTTGAAGTTTCGCATTCAGTCCAGCCAATTGATTACATGGCGAAGCCTCAACTTTATTCCAAGTGCCAAAAGTGAAGGCTTAATGCATCATATTCTGCAGTGCAGTATGGGACTTTCTGCAGTAATGTTTGTACATTGTAAATGAATGCAACAAAACCCTAAAAGGTCCCAAAAAAGTGAAAAATATCCACAAAAAAAACACAAATTCATTACGTGTAGCACAAGAATTCATGTCCAGCGGGGAATCATAGTAGCTTAGTTGGTTGGTTGGTTATCTGAACTCCTACCCTGTAGCTGAGTGTTCGATTCCCCACATTGTAATCCCTATCCTAGCCCCCGATTTTTTAAATTTATTTTCTTTTAAAAAATATTCTCTTTAATTCTCAATGAACCATTAATGTTGAGTCACTTTTACACGCGTATTCACCATTATGGAGTAATGAGTATATTTCATGGTGTTTGACATTGTCATTTTTCAACTCTTGATTCTCATATATTTGGATTCCATGTAAAGGAATTTCTTTACTCTTCTAGTCTTATTTTATGTAATTTTTAGTAGGTCGACACCCCTTTTTTTTAGTTTCTACTTTAAGCTTCACTAATGTATTTAAGATTATTAATCTCTATTGAGTTGTAGTGTAAGTTCATTCAGAATGATCGCCTTTTCAATTCGAAGTTTGAACCTCGAGAGCATGATAAATAGTCAATGATTCAAACAATAATGCTTGTGGAATTACCGTGAGTATGCGAATAAATTTCGCCTATCATAAATATTTTTGACAAGTCACTTCCAACATAGTAAGTATACCGTATATATCATCTCTGAATGATGTTAGAGTGAGTAAAAGTCTCACATTGGTTGAGGAATGAACCGGTGGTCTCCTTATTTGGACTTGAGCAACCCTTCCCTCATAAGCTATTTTTGGGGGTTGAGTTAGACTCACATGTCATATATTTACATGGTATCAAAGCTAGATTCATCTCTCTCACGAGTTTTACTCTAATCGAAGGACTAAGGACTCCTTCTAGCTTAGGGCGACCAAGTGAGACATCGAGCTAGTCAGAAAGATTTTGATGAGTCAAGGTCATTAATACAGAGCAAAACTTAAATTTGTGAATAACAAAAGCCATAATTGTCTATAGGGTTTGATCTACCTAAATTAGGTTTGGACAAAGGTTTTTCTACCAAAACATTTGTCAATGTCAACTAGGTAGATGCCACTCTCAAACCATCTAATCATCTTTTTATATGCTTCTATTCAGAAAATACAAAAAAGTTCCTTAGAAGTTAAAATGGCAAACCAAATGGGGTCCAATTTTTTTAGAAAGCAAAATCACTTCCATTGCCCAATTCCTATTTGTCTACAAGGACAAGAGAGTGCACTATGAGACAAGCCACTCCAGCTGTTCTGTTTTTCCCTTTTTTTTTTTTTTTTAGTTCTTTTTTTATAGAAGTAATAATTAAATGGAATAAAATGAAGGAACTGAAAATGAGTGTAGTAGTGATAGCAGGCAAAGTGCTAGCTTGAGTGGAGGTAGCTTTATTTTATACTCACTCTTTTTTGTTTGTTTTCTCAAGTCGATAGTCGACTCGTTTTAGGGTTTGATTAATTCAGATTTGCATCAAAAAATTTCATTTTGAGATAAAACGTTCATAATTTAAATTCAAAATTTCTAATTAGCAATGAAGGAGTATTAATTAATTATCACTCCATAACGACCTTTTGGCGTTACCAACTTTGTTTTTTGTGCTACAACAGAAAATGGACGACAAACCCCACCTCTAACTCTTCACATCACATTTAAAGAAGCCAAGCCAAAACCTGTGATAAATGTGACTAGATTCGTTTTAACACTATTTGTGCCATTGTGTGTGTGTGTGTGTTTCAAGAATTAATTATGAATTTGGTTCACTTCATTTGGACTTCTATTATTTATTAGGAAAAAAAATAACAAGGAGTTACGTTATACTTTTCTTCTTCCACACTCAAACAAAGTCTTCTTTGTCAACTCACTCCCTTGTTCCACCAAAACAACCAAATTATGGTGTAGTCTACTCCAAAATACAAGTCATATTATTAGAATTTGATAGACAAATTTGGTTGAGTTTATGAAATGATGAGAAGGTTGATATAAGAAAGATAGGATACAAGTAAACTTATGCAAACGTTATAGTACATATATATTCGTTTGATAGAGTGTATTAGGAAAAATAATGCACGCATTAGTTTGGTGTATTATTAGTATCTTGTTTGGTACTTTTTTCTAATATATGTATTACACTCTATTGTGTGTTAAGGTGTGTATTGCTAATACCATGGATTTCAGGTATTAGCAATGCAATGGTTTTAATGCATGCATTAGCATGATTAAAGACTGAATTGCCCCTCAAAACCTCTTTTAACATCTTTTCCACCATAATAGTGGAGGATATTTTTGTAAATAATTTTTTTTTATGCAATGCATGCTATTCTTAATGTATCAAACCAAACAATGCATAAAAATAATCTATGTATAATTAATGCAAAACATAACTAATACATGCATTGTGAATCCAAACATTACTAATGCACTCTATTTAGCACTATTCTTATACACTCTACCAAACGACCACAAGCAAGAAAACCTATAAGTTATGGCACAACAAAGTTGACTTTGGTTGATCTATAGTACTATTTTTTTCTTTTACTCCGTGACTATACTAGGATGAGCTTGCTCACATTTTCAGTTTCAAATTCAAATAAAGAAAGGTTATGGTAGGTTGGCATGTAAAATTTATCAATTTAAGGATGAATTCTCATAATTAACATGATTTATAATAAGAATTCATATAACGAATTAACTTATTTGGATCTAAAACATAATAATTATTATTATAATCTTCTTTCTCTTAATAATTGTTAAGGTATCACTGAATCCGGAATTTATAATTAAAATAACAATATGATCTTGGTAAAATTTTACTTTTTATATTATATATACACGTGTTTATGTACGTATTTTAAGCTACTAATCTAAGTATAATTAATAAGTTCTAATCGAACGTATCCTAAATCCATCTGTGTCTAACAAAGATGTTGTAGTGCGACAAGTGGTGTGATATGAAGGCCTAACTAGTTGATACTACTTTTTTTGGGATGAATCAAATTAAAGGCAAAATAATAAGGAGGACAAAATGAACCCAACATGCATGCTTAAAAGTGTTATTATCTAGCTTTCTCTTTACATTTCCACTTTTTCCAAATGTGGTAATAATTTAAGGTTTTTAAATATATATACTCCCATCATCCAATAAAGTTGGATCTTCTAGATCACCTTGTTGTAAGTATTTCTTCCATCTCAATTGATGTAGTAGGATTGAAATTTCTAAATTTTTATCGTGAATTTAGGTATAAATTTTTTAATGTATTTAAAATAAAATTTATATGTTTGAAAATTACATTAAAAAATCTCATAAATCGCAATAATTAACAACTTAAAAATATTTTTAAAAATACATAAAGAAATTCTTATTAATCTTTTTTTTCAAGAAATTCTTATTAAAGAACTTGGTTGACCCTCAAAAATTCTAATTGTGCTATATAAATTGAGATGAAGGAAGTATAAGCTATCGAGGATATAATAGAAAGTAATATATTTTTTTAATTAGAGATGTCAGATTTAAGTCCCAGATTTAAAGTCATCTTAATTATTAGAGAGCATTTACCTTTGGTACAAAATTTTTCTATCATTAATCTAAATTTAATCAAATCTTAATACGAGTACCGAAGTTCGAAAAACTGTATATTGAGTTTCACTATTGTTGTTACTGCGTCTATCTCATGAATTAAAAAGTTTGGCATATACTGATCCCACTCTATTTCCCTTTAGTTTATTGGAGCTAATTTTGGTTGAAATTCTTTTAAACTTTTCACACATACTTTACAACCCAATTTGTGAATACATATTATTCCTCACATTTCTTTTCGGACTTTAAATAACTATTTGACCTTTCACTAAAATGGCACTCAATATGGAATAATCATCCTAGCTAGTGCGTTTTCATTATTCTCATTTATGACTATTTTTTTCTACTAAGTCAATTGTTCTTCTATATATGCTTCATTTTTTAATATATATATATATAGTAACCCTTAATTTCTTTCTTATTTATTTTTATTAAGGTCGATTTGACTAGCAAGAGTTAAGTTGGATTAATTAAAGCAATCCAATGAAACAATCAAGAATTGAACATGATTAACGTACGAAGGTAGATATCAAAATTAGAACAGACAAAGTTAGGAATTTTGAGTTAATAACTTTTGAATTCTATTTTTTTTTTTTTATTGAATTCTAAATACTACTTACATGTTTAAACACGAGAAAAGATCTCTAAGTTAAAGTTATTGAGTTTTAACGACTTGTAAGAGGAATTATAGCTTATCCCCTGCTAAATGGACTTAAAAGATTATAGCTTACGAGCCATTCACCCGAGTCTAAAATGGAAACGGTTCTTATTTCCTTTCTTTCTTTTAGGGTGTGTTTGGTATGAAAGAAAACATTTTCCAATTTTCTCATGTTTGGTTGGGTTAAAAGTTTGAAAAATGTTTTCCAAATCAACCCATTTTCCTCAAATTTAAGGAAAATGACTTCCCTTCAAAACTTAAGGAAAACATTTTCCAAAACTCTCTTTTAACTTCAAATTACAAATTTTTTATTGAAAAAAATCAATTAATTTTGTCCCTACCCTCAAATCAACCTCCCAACCACCACCCCAAAAAAAAATTTAAAGCTAATTTTTAAAAAATATTTTTAACTTCAATTTTTTTACCCCA
>NW_006239051.1:748147-760040 GCF_000226075.1 Solanum tuberosum
CCACCCCACCCCAAAAAAATTTGAGTTTATTTTTAAAAAATCTTTTCAATTTTAAAAATTATTTTCTGCTCCAGTAAAAATAAAAGATATTTCTTAAAAACATTTTTTTTCATTCATAAATCAAACACTAAAATTCTTTTTCCGAAAAATATTTTCTACTCACCAACCAAACATAAGAAAATAAGTAAAAAATCTACTTATTTTCCAGGAAAGCATTTTCCTTGAAAAACATTTTCCTTCATACCAAACACACCCTTAAGTATTGTTTTTCTAATTTTTTGGGAAGTACCAATAAGAATATAATTGTGGTGGTATAGTAAATACTTCTTCATTCATAATTAGATGTTTCGGGTTCGAGTCTCCATGAGTATATAGTGACCTTTGTTAGGAAGTGTTTTATCTCTAATTTGGACTTTTCGGCACAAATTCAAATATAGTCGGGCTCCAACATGGATATCGAACACCGAATAGGAAAAAAAGAGATGTTCTTTGAAGGTGGGGCATGGGTAGAGTCAACTACAAGTACACACCTTTCGTCAAAAAATTATATGATATATATAGATTAAATGTTAATTATATTGAGTGTAGATTTAATTTTGCATATCTTTAATCAAAAAGAAAAAAACAAAAATTCTGACTTCGTCACTCTGAACGGGGCTACGGTGGGGGTATGGGGTACTTTGGAAAATCCATCCTATTTAGATGACATGAGAAGTTTAAGATGTAAGTTTCCGACCTTTGCATGTTTGCAAGTACAAACATCTTTTACAACAATATTCGCTAACTTGTCTTGCTGACACTCGGAATGGGACAAAAGTTTTACGCCATCCGTTTCAATTTATTTGTCTGATTTTAATTTGACATAAAAAAAATTCAATCTTGTAATTTAAAATTTAAAATATGTAGCATATACTAAAATAATTCTTAATTTGTTGATCTCAAACATGTTATGAAAAATTAAAATTAAAAAAAAAATATTAAAGAAAATAAGACAAATAAATTAAATAAAAAATAATATTTTAAAATATGAATATTTCTTGTCACAGTTTGCAAATTGCAATGTGGAAGTATATATATAGGGGCTCACAACTTTTTGAGAAGAGAATTTTTATGCATAATTTGATCCAACTGGAAAGTGGAAATCTTTTTTTCTTTCTCCATTACAGCTAATGGATTCAGGTGTAGTTTCAACCTTTCCACAGAAATAAAACAAGAATTCACACTCTTAAATTAAATGCCAAAGTTAGCTCGGGATCAGTGGTTCATCTGAATCTTTCTCGACAGAATTTTTTTACATTATTTATATATAATTTTAAAAAATATTATGTATATCCACATAGTAATAGATATTGAACCCTTTTCGATTAATTCATATATTTATTTTTTTATACTTAAAATTTTTTAATGAAAATTCTGACAACGACGTTAAAGGATTGAGAATAGTATCTTGTACTATTAAAATTTGCATCTAGCTTTTAGACTACAGATTCGGAGTCCAATTGATGAGCCAAAACATGTACAAATAGTTGCACGGGTGGTACGCTGTAAATTACATGATGCTATTGTACTACTCCCTCCGTCCCTATTTAGTTGTCCACTTTAGAAATGACACACAGATTAAGGCAACAATGATTAGCACAGTTCAAAAATGACTTAAAATAAGTTAGGAAGTGTTTGACAAGGTCAAAAATGACTTAAAAATGTCAAAAACCAAAAGTAGGTCCCCCCTATTTTTGATTTTTTGACTTAAAAGTCATTTCGGTTTAATCTTTTATTTTTGACTTAAAAACTACTCCCTCCGTCCCTATTTAGTTGTCCACTTTAGAAATGACACACAGATTAAGGCAACAATGATTAGCACAGTGAAGTTACAACTTTACCCTTATAGTACAATTTACAATTCCAAAATAAATTAACTCAAGATAACTAATCAATGTTAAGTTCATAAGTTTATTTACTTTATTTATGACAACTTTATTTAAATAAGGGTATAATAGGAAAAAATTTGTTGTCCTTTCTTGGTTTGTCAAAATGGACAACTAAATAGGGACAACTAAAAGAGGAAATATGGACAACTAAATAGGGACAGAGGGAGTACTTATTAGTTGTGATTTTTAAAAACAATTATTTCAAATTATCAACTATTTTAAAAGTTGAAGATAAAATTAATATCACAATTTATTCTTTGTAATAATTGTTCTTGAAGATTACCAAATATTCTAATAGAATAAATATTTAATTAAAAAAAAGTATATTTTAAGATATAAATTAATTAGCTAGGGTAAAATATTGTTAGGATTATTTTGTTTGTGGATTTGAAAATTAGTAAGCAAATAGTATTATCCTGTAAATATTTACATTAGCATTTTAAAATTAAAATTATAAATATTACTATAAAAATATATATATATATATTTAAAAAATGGACGGGTTCGACGCAATCTGCAATAACCCTGCGTACTGCGTAGTGATTATAGACTTGTTGTTTTAAGGTTCATCAAAATGATGAGTTAACTCACCTAATTTGTCAAAATCCAACATTATTTGGATTGAATTGATCCATATTAACCGCTCTATAAACCAGCACCACAAACTCATATAGTATATTAATAATATTAGGGGAAAATTTATGCAAAATAGCAAACCTTTAGGCTATACTAGGTACTATAGCTATAGTTTAAGAAAGTTGTAATTCACGGCTATAGTTTCTCCAATTCTTGTTATTCGTTTTATTTGTATAATTCGCTTGATTTGTACAAATTCAGAATTGTATAATTCGGTTTCTTATTGTATAGATCCAGAATTTGTATAATTCGGTTCCTGATTTGTATAAATCGAAAATTTATATAATTCGGTTCTTGATTGTATAGATCTTAATTTGTATAATTCGATTCCTGATTGTTTTAATCTAGAATTTATGGAGTGCAATTATTGAAACTATAGTTATAGAGTCTTATTGTCTATTATGTTTGCTATTTCTAAAATTTTCTCAAAATATTAGTAAGTAGTTCTTTTTTAATTTAAAGAATAAAGCTTTTAGACATTATAATTTATATGTAATTAATTTCGGGATAAAAAAGACTAGTAAGTGATTTTGATGTATATTGGAAAAAAGAAGCATCAGAAGCTAATGAATCGTGAAAATAAATAAACACAACTTTTATGTTTTCATTAAAAAGTGACACCGAAAAAATCATTATAGTTGACTAAAGAATTAATTAAGATGCAAAAGAGTGTCCCGTTTTCATTCTTAAACATGGAGGGGAAATTATTAATTTCATTTCTGAATTATTGATAATCTTAAAAATAATGGTTTTCATTCAGTGTTCGGAGTTCATATTGAAGTCCCGACTAAATTTGGATCGCGCTGATATATTCACTCGTTATTATAAGTTACAAACAAATATTATTAGGATTCAAGGTAGGAAATGACAAAACTCATAAATTAGTTAGGGTTTAATTTACAAATTTGGAGAAAATTTATACAAGTTCAGTAAAGGTGTAAAACAAATCTAAAGTAATAAATGAAGTTTTTTTAAAAACAAAATATAAAAATTTGAGGCAAGTTTTAAAATTTAAATACAAGTCAATTATTATATTACCCAAAAATATATTTGAAATTTTGAAATTTAAAAATCAATCTTTCAAAAATTAGATAATTCTCATGACCAAGTCATAAATTAAAAGATGCAAATGAAATCAGTAAGAAACTTCACTTAGTTGAGGCGTTCTATATCACGGCAAGGTATATGACAGTTTTGTCAGCGTGGGCGAGACGCTATATCATCACTTTAGCTCATAGTGATGGTTGTTGCTTAGAGGAACTCCCACAATATTATATTACTTTATATATAAACTGAGTTGCTATTGTATTTCTTAAATACATTGAGTTGTCATTTACTGTTTTAAATGCTTTGTATAAACTGCACTTTTATTGTTGCTTTTACTTCGCATTTGAGTTGAGTAAAGCTAAGGTAAGTGTTCTTTTGAGATTCCTTTCAAGCTTATGTCATGTTTAGTTTTTTCCCTCGCATGCTCGTACATTCAATGTACTGATGTCATTTGGCCTGCATCTTTTAATGATGCAGATACAGGTAACCAGGATCAGCATCCAGCGCCTCGTTGATCCAGTTGAGCACTTACAGTCATTTGGTGAGCCTCCTTGCTTCTGGAGAATTTCCTTTTATTGCTTTGTTAGTCGGTTGTTAGGATGATCGGAGGTCTTGTCCCGACATTCCTCTTTGTATTTAGAGGCTTCATGACAGTTAGATATGAGTTCTTTAGTCTTGTATTTCAGATGTTTTGCTATGAGACTTGAGTTGCCATTTTGGCTAGTCTAATATTTCTTCAAGTTATTGCATGAGTTATCCTTTGAGACTATTTTCTCATATTTAAGTCTTCCGCTATAAGGTAAGCCAGGTCCAGGGTTCGCTTGGGGCCAACAATGGTTCTCGAGTACCAGTCCCGCCCAGGGTGTAGGCTCGGGGTGTGACAAATACACCCCTAAATTCTCGCCAAGTTTAAGAGTTTTTTCACACTTCTCTCGACTTTTAATTAAGAAATTCATGCTCTTGCAAGAGTTTAAGTATTTTAGACCACTTGTTATGTGATGTGGCAAATCGAGGTGTATCTAAATTTAGTTAGTCAAGTAAAACTGTATTTTTAAGACTATTAATAATTCGAGTATAAACCTAATAATTTACGACAAGATCAAACATGTTTTCAAACTTCTCTTTTTTTCAATCAACAATTTTCGTTTCCTAAAATACTCCACTCGTACTGAAAAAACAATAATAGTACTCCACTCACTACTGTGTAAAAAAAGTAAATACTCCATTTGACGAGTGTGGCACCAAAATGGAAATTTTTTTAACCTTAAACATCAAAAGGGACCCTCAATAAAAACACACACAAAAACAGACAGATCACTCATTTATGGGCGAACTACACCTATCATCTTTTAATGTCGTAGTCCCCATTAACTCCAATTTCATCCAAACTAATATTACACAAATCTTAAAGGTAGTTCGCATACAACTGGGCGAACTACAATTCTTTTTGTACTAACTCCTCGTCTGAATATATATATCTTTCTCAATTTTAAGTGTATTGTAAAATCTTTTTGATACATAAAATAATGGCTTTTTTCAATAATAAAAGACTAAAAAAACTTGAGAAGTTTTCTCATAAAATAAATTTCACTATTTATTTGCTTACAACAATAGTAAAAAAACTACTAAGGTTGACGGGGACAACGATTCCTCTTATGACCAATTTTCGACATAAACTACATCGTTGTGCCATGCAACCTGGAGCATATATGTCTAGCTATTTCATTTCTACGACGCCTAGTACTGTTGACTCCAGAAGTTCTCAAACATGATCATTTTATTTTTCTTCTGATTCTTTTAGCAATGTCCTCAAAAAATTCTCTATCTTCTACAAATTTAATATATGTTGATGTGTGAAGTCGTTGTATCACTATCGAAAGAGGGTTTCCTAACTCGTGAAAGAATGATTTTAGTTTCATTTATGAGAATGTTTTCTCTCCACCAAAATAGTCCCATTCATCATTTTTTTTTTAAATAACAACCAAGAAATCAAGTGAACATCCAAATATTTTGAAGTAGACAACTTAATTTTTACCTTTGAATGCGCATAACTCCAAAACTTACGATCTTATTTTTTTGAATTCCTCGATGTTTTCATTGTACAATACTCTTTGCATTTACAAACATCTGGTTCAACTGAATATACAAACTTTTCGGATTGTTGAGACATGAGGAGTGAATAACTATATTTATTGTTGAAGAAAAAGATATAAAATTCACGTGAGGAAGAAAGGGATATAGATTCATGTGAGCGGAGTTAATTACAAAAAGAAATATAGCTCGCTTATTTATGGGCGAACTACCTTTAAGATTTGCATAATATTGGTTTGGATAAATTTGGAGTTAACAGAGACTACGACGTTAAAAGATGATAGTTATAGTTCGTCCATAAATGGATGAACTGTCCGTTTTGGTATAGTTCGTCCATATATATACACGCTTAAACTTCACTTATATTCAATCATTTTGTCTTAATTTTAGTTCAATCATTCTTTCAATTTTAACTATTTTTATCTAAAATTTATACACATATGGCTGAAATTCACGTAAAAAGGATAAAATCAGACAAAAATAATTAGAATTCAAGCATTTATATATAAACTTCATACATAAATACATAAAGTCTGTTTACAATATTTGAAGTTTAAGTTTATCAAACTTTAACTTCAAATATTGTATATCTAAAGCTAATATTATACAAAAACACTTTGAAAATAAATATAAATTAAATAACAATATCAAAACAAGCTCCGTCATATTTATTTATTTATTGGGAAATAGGATTTCCCACTACTGAATCCCAAACCCAATACAATTTCTTCATGTTTTAACGTTGTTAGGCGCAATGATTATTAAAGTTTGTGAGCAAGCCTTTCACACTCTTATCATATTCAGTGACATGAATTTTTTAATAATAATAATAATGTGTCTGGATTATTTTGTGGTGTCTCACACCGTGTTTGTAGTTTATATTAGAGCTCCAACTAAATTTGAATCGCGCATTATAAGACTCATTTGGGGGTGACACTTCCAACAGATTTTTCTTCAATATGGTTTAAACTCGAAATCTCTAATTAAGAGTGAAACAATCTCATCGCTACACCACAATTCATATTGGTGTGGTGTCTGAACTATTATTAACCACTGGATTAATTTGCACAGCCCCATTCAAGTGCTTTCATTAATTTCTGAATCTAGCCAGTGGAATGATAAAGACACTGCAACTTGCAGGGATATTGATTTATTTAATTTTTTAAAACATAAAATATATAATTATATAGTTAAATTTCTTCATGTGACAATGTTTGTAACGAAACTTTTATGATTGTTGTAGTGAGATATTTATTTTCTTGTATTTTTTATCTTATAAATGAAAATGAAATACTTATCAAATTTGATATCATATTTCATTAATTAAAATTTGAAAAATTAGTACATTACTAATAAATAAATCTATAACTAATTGATTTAAAATTTAACTTTTTTCAAATTTGACGTAAATTTTTTATAATTGTAGTTTATTTTGTATATTCCAGTCTCTTAGTTACCAAGACAAATATTAATAGTTTTTCTCGTAAAGTCCAATATTGGGTAGTAATATGTTTCCTTACCAAGATAACTTTATACACAGAGAGACTCAATCATAATTTTTGATTAAAAATGGAGTACTTATCACCTCATCAAAACTTTTATCGGTAACTTGGAAAGAATTCTTTTCTATTTTTCTCTTATATGCAAATGTATATTTCTATAAATATCAATATCAAGTGGGATTAAATTTTTTATTTTACTTGTTTAATCAAATGGACTATAACTACCATCCCGAAAGTTTTGAGGTACCAACATGAGTTATGGTGTAGTAATATAACTACTTCGTCATTAATTAGAGATCTCGAGTTCAAGTTTTACTATGGAGAAAATCTTGTTGGAGTGTCATTACTAAATGGGCCTTATACATGATTTGGATTAGTTGAACCAATACAGACTTCTGAATTTAGTTAGGACTTCAATACGAATTCCGATCCACCGGTGAAAAAAAAAGTTTTGAGTTGGATATTTAGTGAATTAAATATTTGTAAAAGTGAATTGAATCATGTGAAGTAGTGCATGGAATATACGGAGAATCTTCCCAAATATCTTATGGTTTGACCATTTGATTTACAATATATTGGCTCATATTTTGGATATACAGTCATTATTATAGATGTATATTGATAATTGATATTTAATTTAAATTTTATTTATTTATTTTAAATAAAAATATATAAAATTAAAAACGTATGAACGTAAAATATTTAAATATCAATAATTATTTTCTCATAAAGTTATGATCATAAACGACAGACACATGACACCACTTAAATATTTTTTGGTTTGTCTTAGATATTCGCAATTGAAATTTATTATATACATAACATAAATGATGAGTATTAATTTATTATAAATGTCATATAATTATATTTTTCTTATAAAATATTATTACACAATATTTGAGTATGATTGCTATAGATGAATAATTATAAATGGTATACTGTTATAATAAATGACATTATTACACTATTATTCTCACATATACATAATTGCAAGACCTACATAGTAGTATGCCCTAGTCCCCACCTTACCAAATTTAAAGAAATAGAGTTGTATTGTTTACTTGTTTGATATATGAAATCATCTTTCTCTAGTTTCTTTTTAGGGAATTATACGTCACACAACGATTTACTAGTTTTAATTATATTTTATATAGATATAAATTAGCACGACAAGAAAGAAAATCATATCCTTTGATTGTATGATTTAATTTTGATAAAAATTTGTCCTTCCCAATCACCACTGCACAATTATTGCTATAGGTTTTCTTTCTACTTATTTATAAGGGGGAGTTTAGGTGCTCAACCAGGCAGCAGGTCAACATGTATGCTTGAGCACCTTTAGGGCATTTTTGTAAAAAAAATAGTTATGATTTTTCCGTTTTAATTTATTTGTCATATTTTTGTATTTAGAAGAGGGGGTTTAGGTGCTCAAGCAGACAACAGGTCCACATGCCTGCTTGGGCACCTTTAGGGCATTTTTGTAAATTTCTTATCATTCTTCAGTTTTAATTTGTTTGTTTTATTTTTTAATTTTTATATATTTAAAAATTACGTAAAAAATATTATACATTATGATAATTGATAATTTAAAATATTTAAAAAAATATAAAATATTCGATTGATTCTAATTAATCTATCGGTGTCACATAACATGAGCTAAAAGAAGTAATATGTATTATTCAATTTGAAAATTACGTAAAAAGTATTGTAAATATCAATAATTAACAACATATGATTGACTCTTGAAATTCTATATGTGCTACATACATTGGGACAAATTGAGTAATATATATTATTTGAAAATTACGTAAGAAATATTATAAATCACAATGATTAACAACTTAAAATATTTAAAAGACATATAAAAAGTTCGATTGACCCTCATATCAGCGTCACATAAATATGGATAGACGAGTAACATATATTTTTTAAAATAACGTAAAAGTAATATAGATCATAATTAAAAAATTATAAAAATTAAAAGACATAAAAACAATTAAATTGATTCTAGAAAATTTATCCGTATCACATAAATTAAAACAAGTAGAGTAACATATATTATTTAAAAATTACAGTACTATAAATCAAATAATTAACAATTTAAAATATCTAAAAATTATATTAAAATTTAATTGATCTATATCACATAAATTAAAACAAGTAGAGTAACATATATTATTTAAAAATTACAGTACTATAAATCAAATAATTAACAATTTAAAATATCTAAAAATTATATTAAAATTTAATTGATCTATATCACATAAATTAAGATAAAAATAATAATAAATATTGAGTCCGTGCTAGCACATGCACCTGTGTCTAGTACTAACATACAAATTACAATAACCACTAATCATCACAATCAGTATAAAACTCTCAATATTTTTTTTTTAATAAAATCAGCACTCATTTCTTGTGGAGTGTCTTAGAACATAGATAATAATTATAATACGAATAGAACATAGCTAATAATTATAAATGAATAGAACATAGAAAATAATTATAATATGAATAAACAAAAAAGGTAATTATTTTTGACAAGGAGTTACTCGGATTAGTAGACACCCCTCACTTTCAACCTTAAGGTTGTAAGTTCGAGCCACTAAGAAAGAAAATGTGGGAGCTCCAGGAGGGTGGGAGGAGGGGTAAAAAAAAAAGTAAATAGAATATCTTTTGTTTCCCTTAAATAATTAATCAATTTTGATAAAAGTACTAGATTTAAAAGTTTCTTTTTTTTCGAAAAACATATTTATGAAAGCTCAAATTATATAATTTTTTGAATTAGAAAACTTCTTTTTAGAGTATGTATTAGTACACATTTTTTTAACTCGAGAGATATAGATTTGACTTCTCATGATGTCAATTTTCATAATTTTGAGTATTCTTTAATCATTCAAAAATGATTTATAGAACATGAATCTATTCACAATATATTTAGGTTATAAAATTAGCTATATTGATCAAATGTCAATTATATTGCAAATGAAGGTAACACATTCCTCATTTTTGTTACCAAAATATCATTATCATGACCCACAATCCAATAATAGGGAGACATTAGGAAGGAAAAAGATTCACTTCACATGTAATAACTACTTTAAAACGTTAAACGACCCAAAGCACAGAGCACGGATTGTTTTATCCACAACGTATTACATCCTTAGGTAAAAGGTCTGTTCATAATCAAATTCAGAATTGTAATTATGTATAATTAACGAGTACATTCATATTCACATATATGTCTCTCTTATTGTTAGATAGTTACTAACTTAATTATTATAGGTACTAATTAATCATTCCAAAATTCTAATTTTACGTGTGACAACATAAAGACACTCAATGAGGTAAGGAGGATTAATCATAGTACCAATTGATAATAGATTGATTGAGGTAAAGAGGGCTAGTCATTACTACCGTCTTCAGATTTCACCTAATCATCACTTTACACGATTCTCCATACATTAAGAGAACAATTTGAAGATTACATGTTTGAATTTCAAGTAGTAGTGAGTTAACTCGTTTGTTTTAATTGTGATAAACATGGTTTCTCGTCACTAGTATTTATAAACTTTAGTTGATTGCACGCAAAGGCGTATCCAGGATTTTGAGATGATGGGTGCACTATTACAAAAAGGTGGATCTAAGATATAAATTTGATCGATTTAACATTTAGGTTCTTATCACTAAAAATAATTAAAATTTTAAAATTATAGGTCCAAAGTTATTTTTACCTATCCAAACCACTTAGAGAGACATTACCCAATTTTAAAAAGGAAAATAAAACAAGATAACTAAAAGATTCAAATTTCTAACCTCACTTAGAGAGGTGCACCCAACATAATCGCACGGTATAATACTTCAAGTGTGGGTTCACATATCTATATTTAAATATTTTAAAAAAATATAACACTACTATATATGATTTCAGGAAGGGAGCATGGGTTCACGTGAACCCGGTGACCCCCTACTGGAAATGCCTTTGATTGCACGGTGAATTTGTTGATGTGCACATAAGTTGGTCTGAACAATAGTATTAAGGAAAAAAACACAAACATTTACCCTCCATTTGGACATGGTTGTCACGTATTCTTCCCCGATGTATCATATTGCATTGTTTTAATAAATACATTGTTTGAATATATTTTATCATTTTTTCGTCGTTACATAATGTCATATATCAACAATTTCGATAACGACTTGCTCACATCAAATCAATTGTGACACAAAATAAGTCTTTTTCGTCGCTATCTAACGATGAATTTAGACGATACGATCCAATAAAATTTAAATATCAATCAAAATTAAACATGATATATAAATTAATAACACAATACAATACAATATAACGGACCGAGCAAACCATCCAAACAATCATTTAGAGTGTGTTTAGTATGAAGGAAAATGTTTTCCAATTTTCTCACGTTTGATTGGGTTAAATGTTTTGGAAAATGTTTTTCAAATCAACTCATTTTCCTCAAATTTAAGGAAAATGATTTCCCTTCAAAAATTAAGGAAAACATTTTCCAAAACTCTCCTCCAACTTCAAATTACAATTTTTTTTGTCCCTACCCTCAAACCACCCCCCACCCCCCAAAAAAATAAAAAATAATTTAAAGCTTATTTTTAAAAACTATTTTTAGCTTCAGTTCTTTAATTTTTTACCCCACCCTCACCCCTACCCCCCCA
>NW_006239051.1:760173-760345 GCF_000226075.1 Solanum tuberosum
AAACATTTTCAAAAACTCTCCTCCAACTTCAAATTACAATTTTTTTTGTCCCTACCCTCAAACCACCCCCCACCCCCCAAAAAAATAAAAAATAATTTAAAGCTTATTTTTAAAAACTATTTTTAGCTTCAGTTCTTTAATTTTTTACCCCACCCTCACCCCTACCCCCCCA
>NW_006239051.1:760907-781679 GCF_000226075.1 Solanum tuberosum
AAAAAAATTTAAGTTTGTTTTTAAAAAATATTTTCAATTTCAAAAATTATTTAATACTCTTAGTAAATATAAAAGATATTTTCTCAAAAACATTTTTCATTCATAAATCAAACACTAAAAAATCGTTTCCGAAAAATATTTTCTACTCACCAACCAAACATGAGAAAATAAGTAAAAAATCTACTAATTTTTCAGAAAAACATTTTCCTTCGTACCAAACACACCCTTAGTCTCGTGATGGTTAGATACACTTTTGTACATGATCACCAACATTATTGAATTTTTATAACAAAATTAGAGTTAATATCTCAGATAGTCACTCAACTATGCACTATTTTCTCAGAAAGTCACTCAACTTTGGTTTTTAACTCAAAAGTCACTCAACTATGAGTTTTTTTCTCAGAAAGTCATTCAACTTTGATTTTTAACTCAAAACTCACTTAACTATTAGTGTTTCACTTACAAAGTCATTCAACTATGAGTGTTTCGCTTACAAAGTCACTCAATCTATATAATTCATTTTTTTCATTAAAACTTACAAATATGAAATTTTTATTACTAACTAAAATTATAAAAAATAAAAAAATATTCATTTAGACCATATAATAACCCAATCCGTTAAAAATATATTATTTTAATGATTTAATTATTGTTTTCAACTGAATTTACTAGCATGAAATTTAAAAAAAATAAAAGGATATTCATCTAAACCATTTAATTAATTTAACTCTAGTACTCTAAAATCAACATGTAAAGACCATTTACCAAAAAATAAATGTATAGACCAAATTTTAATTAACTTAACGGTAGGAGAAACATTAGTAGCAAATTCAAGTCAGTATTTTTTTATCACTTCTTTTTGTTCCTTCATTATGTATCGTTGTTAAAAATTCTGCATCTTTCTATCCTAATATTCTAAAATTTTGAATTTACTAAAAAAAGTAATTTGGTAACTTCTATATTTTATGAACAATGCTTGGAG
Source organism: Solanum tuberosum (assembly GCF_000226075.1). Classification (NCBI taxonomy): domain Eukaryota; kingdom Viridiplantae; phylum Streptophyta; class Magnoliopsida; order Solanales; family Solanaceae; genus Solanum; species Solanum tuberosum. Next base: position 761,890 of record NW_006239051.1, read on the forward strand.
ATCGCTATATTCACACACAATTGGAGAAAAGGGGTCAAATAAAAGGTAATATATTATATTTTAGCGGATCGGGTTATTAAATGATTTAAATGAATATCTTTTTATTTCTTAAAATTTTAGTAAGAAATAAAAACTTCATGTTTGTAAGTTTTAATGAAAAAAATTAATTAAATAGATTTAGTGACTTTGTAAGTAAAACATTCATAGTTGAGTGACTTTGTAAGTAAAACACTCGCAGTTGAGTGACTTTTGAGTTAAAAACCAAAGTTAGGTGACTTTCTGAGGAAAAAAACTCATAGTTGAGTGATTTTTAAGTTAAAAACCAAAGTTAAGTGACTTTCTGAAGAAAAAAAAATCATTGTTGAGTGACCATTTGAAATATCATCTCACAAAATTATAAATATCGTTCCCACAATGTGGATGTACAACGCACGTGAACAAAGGCCCACTAATGGAATGAACTACTTATGGGTATCCCCCACTAAAATCATAATAGTAATAATTAAAAAAAATAAAGACTTAAGTCATCTTTGCCCTTTAAAGTTGTCCGCATAATTCATTTAGACACCTCAACTGAGGTTAGTACATGCTGAACACTTTTATTTATTTAAACTTTGTTCCTATTAGACACTTTTCGATAATCAGCAAAAAATGTAAAGTGTGTGTGACACACTCTCAATGATATGGCAAAATGCTTAATGAAAAGACGACATGTGGCAAGTGGGCCCCAAAAATTATAGAAAATAATTTTTAAACTTTAAAAAATAAAATTTATTCAAATACATTTCAATCTTTTTTTCTTATATATAAAAATATTGAAAATAATAACACATACTATCTAGCCCCATGCTACCCCATCCCCTCGCTAACCCACCCCCTTTCTTCTTCATCTTCTTTCCTAATCCCTGCAAAATTTCATTTCTAAACCATAATAAAACTCAATATCTTATCAAATTATTTACCAATTCAATTTTTTTTTTTATAAAAAAATTCATACCTAATACGTGAGAGAAATATATAGAGTGAGACACATACAAGAGTGATGAAGAAACGGAGTTTGTTGACGGATAATCATTTCAAAATCGATTGCAAAAGAGAAATCAAGAGGACTCAAATTAATTTTATTGAATTCTTTGATATTATTTTTTATAATTTAAATGGGTTTACATTTTAATTTTGAGTGGTGATGTTTGTTTGAAGATGGCCGGAAATGGAGCTATCGGCTAAATTTTTTACTCCAATGTCCAAAAATCTTCTTTCTTCTTTCGTTTTTGAAGATCCAATGCAGTTGTCTTTGAAAACCTAGTTGAGGTGAAGAAGACGACCGAAAGCGGGGGTGGGGGGATTTTTCTTTTTGCGATTTAAAATTTTATTGGTTTAAAAAATATTCAAAAAAATCGTTTAAGTCATTTACGATGATAAGAATCAATGGAAGAAGAAAAAGTGAAGTTTTCTTGAATTGTTTTTAAAAAAAATATGATTTTAGAAATCTTCACGCGCCAAAGTAAAGTGAAAAACACTTTTTCTGCCATATCAGCATTTTGTGTTTAATAGGTATACATTTTGAACAATTAGGTGTTCAATAGGTACTAGCCCTAGTTGAGGTGTCTAAGTGAAATATACGGACAAATTCAAGGGGCTATAGATGACTTACGCCAAAAATAAAAACAATATTCCCTACATTTCGGATATCGAAATTCAAATAAGTCTATATTTGACTCTAAATTGTCCATACATCTTTTTAAATATTTTGATTGTCAATTATTGTGACTTCTATTACTTTTTACTTAGTTTACAAATATATAAATTTTAATTTCAAAAAAATTGAAGAATTCATGCATAAATTTACAGTCAAACTTAAATTGTTTTATTCTCGACAAATAAAATGTACCACATAAATTGAGACAGAGAGTAATAATAATAATAATGCCTCCAAGTCTAAAATAGTCAGCTTCTCCGCCATTATTCCAATTCACTAGCTACCAAACTTTCTTTGTCGGATCGATCACTTATTTTATTACTAAAACTAAAATAAATAAAATAAATAAAAAAGATCTATTTAAAAAATAAAATTTTATTTCTTTTTAAGTCTCACTTAAATAACAATATTTTTATTCATTGCATTTACATTATTTATACAGTCAAATCTTTCTACATATGTATTGCCTTGGGTGATTTTGTAGCTCCAACTGAGTGGAGATGATGAGTTTTCCTATTATTTTTTTAAAAAACTTTTATAATGAGTGATTGTTATACACTTATAGTTATATTTGATATTTAAATCTTATTTAATTGTAACAAACCAAAATGTGCATATTTTTTGAGTAAATTTTAGGTTTAGCAAACATAAAAATCATGTTTGTATGCTATATTTGTAGTTTGTATAATTGCGCTCCATAACAAACTTTATGTTTGCTATGACTATTAATTTGTATTTGTATATTTTGGTATACATATACATAAAAATCTGTATTTGTATAATGTTATAACTATAGTTTGTATAATTGTGCTCCATAGCAAACTTTATGTTTGCTATTGCTATTAATCTGTATATTTCGGTATACATATACATAAAAATTTATATTTGTATATTTTGGTATACAAACTAAAACATAGTAATTGTATATAAACAAAATTACTACATATATACAACACATATGCATACCGAATGGGTCTGTTTGTATATTTCGGTATACAAATGGGTCATGCAATTAATTTTTACACAACACATATGTATACCGAATGAGTCTATTTGTATATTTCGTTATACAAATGGAATGACAAAAAAACATGGAATGTTTGCTGCGAATTACAAATAAAAGAAACTATAGCTATAACATTTAATTTGAATTAATAATTTGCTATTTCATACAATTTTCCCTATTTTTAATATTATAAAAATTACAAAATTATTTTAATCTCAAAGATATCCATACTTCATTAACTAAATCGTATATTAAAGTATCAAAATATTATTACAAAAATATTTTTTACTACTGTTATAAATAAAAGATTATTTTAACTAGGAGAGGTGAAATATAACATTAAAAAATCAATGTACCAACATTGAAGCAATTTCAAGAGTTTTATATAACACTAGTAAAAGCGAAATTTAGGAAATTCTAAAATACTAACTATTTCAAATTAATATTTCATACATACAAATAAAAATTTAAAATAAATATTATATTTAAATTAAAATTATTAAATCCGACGAAAAAACCCATACATTATTCTCTAGCTCCGTCTTGCGCACTAGCAAGAGAAAAGGACGAAATATTTCGTCCACAAGCCTGGGAGGGTTGCTTGGACTTTAGTAAGGTTCAAATAACTAATGTTTATTCCATAAAATATGTTCCACTAATTTATATATTATATAATAAGATTAAAAAAAAAGGGGTTCGGTGCATTCACCATTATCCTCCATATACAAACAATATAAGTAATATAAAATTGGCTTACGATTAAATTATTAAGCGTGATCACACAGTTGGGTACAATTATGTAATAAATGATGTTGATGTTCTTTTTTTGTACACTTTCTATTCATCAACACTCTTTGCTATTTATGTCAATGACTACATTTTTTGTCATCATTTAAAAAAAAAAAAATAGAATGAAGTGTTCAATTCAATTTAATGAAAATGATTATGTAGTAATTAAATAGAAGAAAATTACTTCTTTTTTCAGATTTATAATGTATATATAAGCTGGGGTAGGGGTAAGGTTTGCTTACTATATATCTTTTACTCAGACTTCACTTATGAGATTACATACTAAGGAGTAATTTGGTAGCTCATTAGAGCTACATATATTAATAATATAATGATTAGTTATGAGTGAATCTATGTATTATTTTATGTAGAGATTAGTTATTCTACCTTCTATCTTGCATAAAATAATACACAGATTCTCTCATAACTCATAAATGTATGAGTTATGCGGATTTTTAAATTCTAAACCAAACACCATATTAATTTTATACATGAATAACTTAGTTACTATCTATCTACCAAACGTCGTATAAGTTATATGGAAATTAATATATAAATAACTTATTTCTCATCCAGCTACCAAATGACCCCTAAAAATAAAAATCTCTCGTAATAAAAAAGATTATTCTCTTTTTGAATTTTCATTTGTGGAACGCTATAATATAAAACTAAATAAAACAAATAAGGGTTTATACTCAAAACACCAAAAACAAAGGAAAATTTTGACAGATTATGGAAAATAAAAAAATGTATATGACCAGAATTCTCAAAAGAAAATCCCTTGTAACCAAATTAATCTAAATTACAGGAGTACATTCTATTACCGGTAAAACAATAGGCTAATAGCTAATAAATTGTTCGGTAACTAGCATTTATATTTTAGTTCTAGCTTTTTAAATTTTTTTCTTTGGGAAAAGGCATAGTTCCTCCAAACTTGTCCCGAAAAGTCAGTTACACACTTAAACTATCATAGTGACCTATTACACACCTTAACTACTCAAAAGTGAATTTATTACCACCCTGAGGCATGTAACACCACTCTCACATTATGTGGTGTATTACACTCGCTGCCACATCAGCACTACGTCAGCGACATGTCATAAATTATAATTTTTTATTTTCTTTTGTTAACTATATTTTACTCTAACTAATCCCTAATTAGCTGTTTTAATTCTCTAATAACTATATCTTCTTCATCACTAATCCCACCCATTTTCAATTCTCATTTCATCGGAAAATCATATCCGGCCTCACATTCACTATTGATTTTGTTCTTCACCACCCCTATATCACCTTCAATTCTTCTTCTTCTTTGTCACCCAACACCAAATATCACCACCACCATTATCAATATCTATTTTTTTCTTCTTCACCACCTTCAATTACCTCTTGTAATGTTTGTCACCCGCTATCCATTACCACCAAACCCATAAAGCTGCTATTACCACCAAACTCAAAAATTGATTAACAACCAAAATTTCTTTAACAAAGTAAAAAAAAATGAAAAAGATAGAAACAATCAATCAAAATTTTTCTACATAAAATACAATTATTCACTAACAAATCTATGGGAATCAACCTAATTGCGAATAAACAAAAATTGTGCTTTAAGATTGTGATAAAAAATAAAGAAATGTGATGAAAATAAAGAATGAAGAAGAAGAGGACAACGGGTGGGGTTTGAAGAAGAAGAGGTGTGGGGGTGGGGTGGAAAAGAGGATTATAACTTCTTTTTTTAACTTTAATTTCAAACTGACGCGTCAATTTTTTATTTTTGTTTTATTTTTTTACCACGTCAGTTTTAGGGGTAAGAAAAATCACTTTTGAATAGTATAGGTGTGTAATAGGTCACTATGATAGTTTAAGCGTCTAACTGACTTTTTGAAATAAATTCAACGAAAAATTTATGCCTTATCCCATCATTCTTTTGTCCAAGTTTCATTCACATGTTTTTGTATGTATGTATATGATCTTACTGTTGTCACATTTTTTTTTCATAACACATATACGTGCTTTTTAATTTGATTTCAAAATAACATTTATATAAAATTAAAGTGATTGTGCAAATGTGCAACAAAGATTTGTCATGTGGGGCAATATGACAAACCAAGTCATGTGGTACCGCTATCTCATTTTGTATAGACTTGCCAGAGATAATAAACCTACCTATTTAATCAGTTTTAATCTATCAATTCTTTCATATTTATGGCCAATTTAATTCATCAACTTGTACTAATACCTAGAAAATGACTTTTTATAGAGTACTAGCTTTTTGGTGTAATTACATCATATTATTAAATTGGCATTCTTTCTTTCAATTGTTCCTACCTATTCTATCATTAAATATTTATATAACAACTGATTTAATATAATTACATCGTTATTTTACTTTCCCTCTATTTTATTATTCAAATTGTTAATATATACTATAATATAGTGATAAAAATGATTTTTTTAATTTTAATTTAATACATTATAAAACGAACTAAATAGGAAACTCTATTTTTTTCCTCCCCTCTTTATTATTGCTAAATAAAATTCTTTTTCTTGAATGAAGACTCTAAGAAGCAGCCAAAAACAGATTCTTTTTTCAACCCCTCCTTTTTACTCTCTCTCTCTCTATTTCGTTACGGCTGTTTATGTTTCTGCTCTTTGCTACTACTGCTTTTGTTTTTTGCTCTGTTTTTGACAACTATAAATGCCCCTTTTCCTTCATTGAACAACCTCCTTATTCATTCAATTCACACATAAAGGGTTTTTAAGCTTTTTTTGTTTGTCAAGAGACTCAACTGTGGAACAAAAATGTATGCTGAGACTGGGTTAATGTACCCTTACTTTCAGACGTACCCTTCTGAAATTCAACACTTTGAAGATTTCTATTGCTCACATGAACCAAATGCATCAATGGTAGTTACCTTGTTGCTTTGTTGTTTGTGGGGGTCTTTTTTTTATTGGCATTTTTCTGATTCATTAAAGCTTCATCGATTTTGAAGTTTGAAATGTGATATGATGTAGAGTTAGGGTTAATGGGTTTTTGTTAAAGTGGGGGTTGCTGATTTTAACTATTTTGAGGTGAAATCTTGGTCTTTAAGAGTGCAAATTTCTCATTTTTTATTTTTTTTTGTGGGTTTTGTTTCCTTTCGAGTGATTTGTGAAATGAAGAGCTTGATTTTGATTCTCCTTTCCAGTTTCTTCATCAGTATTTGAAGAAATGAAGGGAAAACCCAGTTTTTTTTTCCTGTTAATTTCTTCCATTTTTTGCTTGATTGTGTTAACTTAATAGGAGTAATCTTGTCTGCTATCACTATTGACTAAGAGAAGAAGAACAAGAAAAGTTTGATTCTTGCTTGTTTGTTTGTTTGTTTATTTGCTTGTATATAGAGTTTAAATGGATATCATGTTAGTTCATGAGATGTGCTAGATCTGTATATTGTTGAATAAAGAGAAAGAAATGAGTATATCAAAATCATGAGTTCCGTTCCGTGTTGATTATTCTCTCTTACCTTCATATAAAAACATAAGTGGCCACCACTTACTTCCCATGTAAATTCCCTTTTCTGATTCCTTCTTTCCTTTTTTGGCGGCCAAGTTGTCCTTAAGGCCTCACTTTTCAACCGCACTTAAAGAGTTGAAAGATTGAAAAGTTGGAAAAGAAGGAAAAAAGAGAAAAGCAAAAGTGAAGTTTCACCTTTGTTGTTTAGAGGATAGGGAGTTTTGTTTGGTTTGGTTAGTGTGCTGGTTGATTCTCTGAGAGAGGATAACATTGCCGAAAAGTTACAGGTCTTTCCATACTATAAGAATTTAGCTAGTTTCTAACTAATGCCTTTGAGAGCATAAAGGTTAAATATTTGTAACTTTCAGAACCTATTTGGTCTGAGTAAATCACTTAGTTAGTTCTTTTCATATGGAAAACATCAAATTCATGGTTGATTCGGTCCGGTCTTATCTTGCTTGAAATGTACCAATGACAATGGCTGATTCTTTTATCATTAGTTGTTGGTTTCGTTCTTTTTCTGGTTTGTTTAACTTAATGGACATTATCGAGTTTCCACTATCTGTATGAATGTGCTCTATCTCTCTCAGTCTCTCCCCTTTTTCCTTCTAGGGGCATGTGTAAGCTGAATTCCTTGGAAAGTTGTTTGATTCTTCTACACCTCCTTTTATTAACTTTTTATATGCATAAGAGAGAATAAGCAAGGGTTATCGCTATCTGTAGCTGTTCCTAAATTGATTATCTGTTCGTCACAAGAATCCTTGTGCCTTTTACTCGTACCAAAAAAAAAGTCCTTGACAGAAATATCTGATGATGAACTGTGAACAAATCACCCTGGTATCCTACAATTGATGTGTTATAGAAGTTCATGTGGTTTATATTTGTGCTTCTGCCATGACACAAATGCTCAAGTCCTTTTGATTTTCTATAAGTGATGGTGTATTTTATTAACTTATGTCAGGTTTGAGTGATCTTGTCAGTCCTCATTGCATTTGAGTGAATGTTTTTTCTTACTGTACTTTTTTATTGCTTAGTGTATTTAAGTCAAAGTCTGTGCCACACCGAATCCAAGTATGACATTTAAATTATGTGATGAGTTGACAGCTCTATGCCTTTGAACTTGGCTGTGCATGTCTGCCTCAAATTTTACTGTGATAATTTTGAAGCATTTTTGTGTCATGTTCTTTACCGCTTGGATTATGAATTCTTACGTGCATAATCTCAACAGGGATCAACCATATCAGAGTATGACCTCGGGGGAGAAGGGGATCTCTTTAAAGCTCCACAACCATTTCTTGAACAACCATTGATGGGCCTTGATCCTATGACTGCTGCTATTTCTATGATATCTTGTTCGGAAGATGCCATCACCCCCCAAGGACTCAAAGTTTTGGATCTAGAAACTTCATTTGAGAATGAACAACTCCTGAGTGAAGTTTTCTATGAATGCAAAAAAGATCTATTTGAAAAAGATGCAATTGATATACCGCTCTCTGAAGTCTTGGACATGAAATTTCCTATTGTGAAGGCTGATGGAAGCCTTACTGCAGATGAAAACTTGGTTTCTGAGGGATCCTTCCAGAAAAGTATTAGTTCAGGGTGTCTAAGCTCCATGGAGTGGATACATGGGGCTCCAATGAGGCCAAATTTTATAGATTTTGGTGGAATGGACTTCGGAGCTGTTTATGGTATGCGACGATCATTCAGTGAAGGAGACATAAAGGTTGATCTTTACTCTAAATATTTCATTATGATTTGTTTGTGTTCCACCTTTGTTCCTTTTAATGTGTTTTGGTAAATCTGAATTAGTATCTTTGTTCTTTAAACAATGAAAGTCCTTTTCTTTCATTCTTGGTTAGCTTGATATAAATGTATTCTTGTTAATATCTCAAAGCAATCGGAGATAAACAGTCAAATTTGTCCATCAGGATAATATAGATTATGTTCCAGAGTCATTAATTGAATTTCGAGATTAAGAACAGGATAGTTGGAAGATCCATGTCTTAGTAACGTAAAACTGCCTCTAGTAAGGTTATACAAAGGGTATCAAATTAAATGAGATTCTTAGCAATCCTTTAAGTATGTAAACTGGTTAATCATAGGCCTCTTAAGTCAAACTAGTGGACTGCATCATTTTGTTGATGCTCCTACTGGTCTGGTTACCACCATTTTCTCCTTGATTCAGTTCATCTTCAAGTTCTAAGAAACAGGTGCTATCACATTTTTCTCCATCACTTTCGATGTATTGTTAACTGGAGATATGTAGAAAATTTAGGGATGGTGTCCTCCACTTACTTTATTGTAGTGAGAGTCTGAGAGCCATAGCTGTCAATAAGTTGCACCATTGATTCAGTGTTGGCTGCTAAGATGAAGTACAGCTGAGTAATGCATAGATGTTTTTAGCCTTTTCAACAGAATGGGGTTAGGTCACTGATACTGAGTTTTTACTGCAGACTCTGGGCAATGGCAACATAAATGTGATCCATTCTCCACGGGGTCAACCACAGATTTGTGGAACTTCCACTTCTGATGTTCGCAAGGAACAGCTCTCCAGATACAGGAATAAGAAGAACAAAAGGAATTTTGGCAGAAAAATTAAGGTACTAATCAACAATTTCTTCTCTGTAGTTTTAATAATTAGTCTGTCTGGTGCTGCATTTCCAAACTCTCGAAAGTGTGAAATTGACTTGAATCGGACCACTAGTTTGATGAAACATTCCGTAAGCAGAGGGACCACCCCACTAGAGCTTCTATGCCTCTAGTGTGCAACACGAGTGATGCGTCTGTTATGTGTTTTGCAGTATGCTTGCAGGAAGGCATTGGCTGATAGTCAACCAAGGATCCGTGGAAGGTTTGCAAAAACTGAAGAAATGGATATATCGAAGAAGCATTAACTGTTAACTGTGGAAGAAATATATAGTAAGGTAGTAATGGGACTGCTGATATTAGCTTTAGAATAGGATCTGCTCAAATAAGCTGGGGATCCATCCAACATGTTGCAAGTTTGTTAAATCTTTGGGTAGTGGCAATAATATTTGTAGATTAGATAAACCAACTAGTCTTGTATATAGTGTTTGTTAAATAAAACTCAGTAACTTGTTATTATTAATATGCTTTCCTTTACAACTACTCTTATTAATGTTGTAAAACTCAGCAACTCCTCCCCACCCCACAACACCACCAACAATATTTACACTCAAACTCCAAACTAGTTGGTGTGTATTATATGAATCATCACTATTTTATTTTTTGAAAAATTGGATCCAGTTTTAATTCCATATATAACATATAGGTTTTTTAAATATATTTCCTCCCTGTATTTTGTATTTTTATATATATAAATCTTTGGACTCCATTTTCTCACCCAACATTAAATTTGAAAAAATAAAAGTTTTTTGATCACCCGGCAAACTCATACTGATTGTTTGGAGAAAGGGGAAATTACTTGACAGAGCAACGACCCGAAATAGCGAGAGTTTTATAAAGTTACAATACATAGTGAGTTTGGATTTCAACTTTTTTCGCTTTGTATGTGTTAGCTTGGAGTTGTATCGATTTGCTTTGTATTAGTGTATCACTTTGCTCATCATGGAACTGTATCAATTCACTTTGTATCTGTTAGGTATGATATAGAGTGAATCGATAGAGAGCGAGTTGATGCACTGTATCGTGAAGATTAAACTATTGATATGTTTGGTAAATAGTGAAAACTATGGCTATGATTGATAACTAGGGCTCGAAGTGGAGAATCATTGATAAAGCCCATGGGCTACCAGTTGTTATGAGGTTGGACAAATTTGCAATATTTATAGAGACCTAAAACAACATCAACAGATTCCTATCTTTGTGACAGCCCACTTACTAAAAATATAGGGAGATGAAGTCATCAGTCACATCTTTTGAACTACTAATATTTATATGATGATGATTACCAAATTCAGTAACGACACCTTAATCCAACTTCCATGAAAATGAAGTCGATTTTGAACTTTATTCCTTCTTCTTCTAAATTACACAATATATATATATATATTGATGTTGAATTCATTCAAGTCCGTGTCCACTTCTCCAAGGGAAATGGTTATTACATGGTGAAGAGTAAACACCCGAAAAAAGAAGAGACAAAAATTGGCCTCAATACCCTTATTACTTATTGTGTAGCCTTTCCTAGAGTAAGATATCCCGACTACCCACGACGGTTCAGGTGGTTCTTGAGTCAGCCAATATCATGTCAACTCTTGTTGTGTTATACACCTGATTCCACCCCTTTCATATTATCATAAATTGAGATTCTTGTTGAAATCAAGTGTGCTGCTTCAACTACTTCCAAACGACCATCTATTTCGCTTAGGTTCCTTCTCAAGTTTTGAGAGAACCAATTTCGATCATGGTTTAATAAGCTGGTGGCGCGCAAAGGACCAATCCAACGGATATCTTTAAAGGGGTACTTATATATATAATTTCAAGTAAGATATACCTAGATGTATGTTTTTTGCTACCAGATACACTTAAATAGGGAGAGAGGCGAGTGAGAACACAAGGGAAACAAACAATATTTGTCTATATATCCTAGATACTTGCTAATCACACTACATACACACTAGATACATGTATTTGGTGTGATTCATATGTATCTAAGATTCCAAATATGCAAGCAATATAGGAGAGTTGAAAGCGAGATGGGAGGGAGGCGGCGAGTGAGCGAGCGAGATTTGTCTATGTATCCTAGATACATGTGAATCTACTTGGATAAACTGTATCTAGAACAAATTATACCTAATTTTGAGTAATGTATTTTTAATTACATGTACATGAACATATCTATATGGGGAAAAGGACAAATATAATCCCGAACTATCGTAAATGGTATGCAAATATACCCTTCGTCATACTTTTGGGACATTGGTGCCCATGCCGTCCATAAACTAGAGCATATATACCCTTTATACTAACGGACATACAGGTGTCATAATCTTATCCACCAATCCGACATTTATCGACGGATAAGATTGCGCCACGTGTCCCTATTTAGTCTTCCGTTAGAGTGAAGGGCATATATGCTCTAGTTTTTGGACAGCAGGGGCACCAATGTCCCAAAAGTATGACGGAGGGTATCTGCATACCATTTACGATAGTTCGGGGGTAATCCTTTTTCTCTATATATAATGGTTCTTCAAGATATATACACCATAGATATGTTTTTTTTACCCCCTCCTAATAGGGTAGGTCCATCTCTGGCTGGAATGCAGCTTCCAACATTCTGCAACTATAAGTCATACTCCCTATCGAAATTTGAAAAGACGAACGGATAAATTTAAATCCTCGTTGAAATTCATTAACTTCAAATTTTGATCTGTCTTTGACTCAAACAATACGCAGCCTAGATTCTCTCTCTTATCCCCTTTGGCTAATTCTTCCAATTTCTCCAACAACAAAACAAAACCAGTTTCATTTACCAAGTCGTTCATTTTTTTTCAACTAACGAATCTTTTCCTTGTGACCCATCTTCCAACTTACACCACCCACCAAAATAAATAAACAAATACAATAATATATAGAATCGTTCTTGCAGTATTTGAATTTACTGTTAAAAAAATAACACCAGGTTCAACCATCCCCATCCCTAAACCAAAGAATTTGTACCAGAAAGACCGACCATTCAAACCTCTTTTTTCTTCTTCTTCTTTCTGTAATATGTAAACCCAAATCAAGTCAGATCTAGAAAAAAAGAACAACTTTTTACAAGGATACAAAAAGTAAAGGGAAGTCAACACAAAACCACCATGACCCCCCTCTTCCCCAAATTGCCATCCTACCTATTTATAACTAAAATAATTAGGTAACAAAAATGAACAGTACAAATCGTCAATAAACAAACTCTGTCACAAACCAAAGAAGATGAAAAAACTAAAATTGCTTTAGTTGGATATGTTATGTCCCACCTCTACACTCTACACTTGCTTTTTTCGACTTCCACAAATATCATTTGCAACATCATCTCCGGCGGCTAAAAAAGTACAAAAACTCCCAAAAGAAAAACTCATATGATTTGATATTCTTCGAAAAGAGTCGAAATAACCGCAGATACAAAGTTATGCTATTGGGATTTTTCGATATTTAGAGTCTCAAATTTCAAGAAATTAAGCCAATGATTCACTGTCACTGTCCATTCTCTTCACCCAAAATTCCTACTTTCTTCAACACCCAACTCGATCAATCCACTAAATAAAAAGGCAAAAATCCATTAACAAATTATTTTTCTTGTACAATCACCGTGAATTTATTCATATTCACCACCCAATTCTTAATTCATTTTTTTTTCACTTAACAAAATGAATTAACATCAACACTTAAGATTAGTCAATAATCAATCCATTCCCAAACTCCCGCTTCTTTTCATTTTTTCATATACCCAAGAACGTAACAAACCTCTTCAATTGGATTCTTCCATTCTTCACCTCCAAAAAAAAAAAATCACTTTCATTCTCTTGTCGCTAGTCAAAATCGAAAAATCACAATACATATTATCAAATTGAACCATCTTTTTTTCTTCGAGAATCATATTTATGAATTCCAAGTTCCAAATTCTCAACCCATTTCAAAGTATAAAAAAACACAAACATAAAAGAATAAAATAAAATAGGCAAAACATGAATTATCCATTTCACTTTTTTCTTCCAACTTCCTTGGAAAACACACTTGTAACAAAAACAAAAACAACCACCTCTGCAACACCAAAAAAAAAAAAAAAACACCATGCTTTACGTTAATTAAAAAAAAAAACCAACGTCAATTTAGCCATGTCTCAAACTATATTGCTTACCTTTACCCTCTATTACCAGTCATCCATATTCCCTTTCCTTCTTTAATTTGCAGTCCATCTATGCATACACACAATCTATATCTATATTTCCACTAAAACAAAACAAAATGTCCCTAAATTAATTTCTCTCCCCCGTCAAATTCGACATTTTCACTCACATTTTATTTATTAGTAATATAAAATCGTTTCCTTCAATCTCTCTCTTCTCTCTCATAGACAGTTTTGGGAAAAACTTGGTGGAACAGAGATCCCTATTCTTTCAGCTAATCAGATCTTCTTCTCGATTTCAGTATATAAATTATCTTCTTCTCTGTTTTTTTGCGGCTTTCTTTTTCACATTCTTGGTGTTGTAATTGGGTTTTGCTTCGATTTTTCTCTTTCTCTGTTGTTGGGTTGAATCTTTTTTAGTTTTTTCTCACTTGGGTGTGAACAGTTTTTGTTGGGTGTGGGTTTTCTTCAGTCAAAATTAGGGTTTCGGAATTGAGGATTGATTGCTGAATTGGGACTTTAGGAGAAGTTGTTACTGGAGATGATTATAAAGAAGAGCTTGAAAACGGTAATGCCGAGTTTGAAACGGTGTCGTGTGAGTGATTCGGGAGCGGATGACGACGACTTTTCTGGGAATAATAATCGGAAGAAGAGGAAGAGTAGTAGTGGTTATTACCCTTTGCATCTGCTTGGTGAGGTTGCCGCTGGTATAATTCCGTTTAATGGTTACCGTATTCAAACAATTCTAGCCGCCGGAGGTGACGGTGGAGCTGCGGCGGCAGCGGCGGCATCGTGGTGCACGGAGGTTTCACGCTGCGCTGGTGAGGCTGAGATGAATTCTGTGCCGAAACAGAGGAGTAATCCAGTGAATGAGGCTTCACGGCCGCCATTAGTGAGGACTTCAAGGGGGCGTGTTCAGGTACTTCCGTCTAGATTTAATGACTCTGTTCTCGATAATTGGAAGAAAGAGAAGAGTAAAACTACTGTTAAAGAATCAACTTTGGACCCTGAATTTAATCCGTATAGAGAAAAGGGTAGCTTGAAAAACGCCAAACGTGAAATTGGAACTAAGAAGCGTGTGGATGACAGGGTAAATTACCAATGTCGTGTGTTTTCGCCCAATGGAACAGTAGAAATTGGGTATAATGGGTCAAAGCGTTTAGATAGTAGGAAGTATTCTACTTCTCGCAGTACATTAACATCATTACATGAGCGATTGAGAGATGCAGACACGCTTGATGGGGAGTTTGATGAAGCTATAGATTTAAGTGGTACTGATGCAATGGTGAAGCAGGAGGGAGGGAGGAGAGCTTATAGGCTTGGTCTTGAGGGTTTTAATTCAGGTGACATAGTTTGGGCAATATCTGGAAGACATTGTCCTGCTTGGCCGGCAATTGTACTTGATTCAGAGACACAAGCTCCTCAACAAGTTCTAAATTATCGTGTTGCTGGAACAGTATGTGTCATGTTCTTTGGCTACTCTGGAAATGGAACGCAAAGGGTAAGACTTATCTTTTGTGCATTATACAGACTCCCACTATGCAAAAGTATCTAAGTGATAGAAGTATGAAGCATGGTGTATCTACTAAGATGACACATTTTCATGAGCAGGATTATGCATGGATTAGACGCGGGATGCTATTTCCATTTCAGGAACATGTAGACAGGTTTGTGACAGTTATGTATATTTTAATGCTGATATAAATTTTTGGTACTGTCTGGGTGTGGTGAAACTTTGCTTCGTTTAGGTTTCAGGGGCAGACTGACTTGAATGACAGCACGCCTGCTGATCTTCGCTCTGCCATAGAAGAGGCGTTTCTTGCTGAAAATGGCGTTGTTGAGATGTTGATGGTTGAAATAAATGCAGCAGCTGGTAATCTAGATTATCTCCGGTCACTTCCCCGAGGAGTATTTGAGGCCTGTGATTCAAATCAGGACCAAGAGTGTAACTCTCCAAGCCAGGCACGTTTCAAGGTGACTGAGGTTTCTTCCCTGCTTTTCCTAACATACTACCATCAAGGGACCTCTAATAAGTTTTGTTTAGTTAGCATTCCTATACTTCTCTGGGTGGAAAAATTCTGCTAAAATTTCATTGCAGTACTTCTCCTTATTTACATACCTAATGCCAAGAGAAAAAACAAATGTCTCAGACTATCTCAAGTAAGTTTACCATGTATGAAATCTCTGTGCAGGGACTGTTGAAGAAGAAAGAACTTGACTCTTGTGATGCTTGTGGATCAAGTCTTTCGTCTAAGCCATCCAGGAAATTGAACGACTCAACTCTTAGGAGCCATCGTCTGTGTACTGCTTGTGCGAGGGTCTGCTACAGCTTTCAATTCTAGCTTTCTTTGACTAAGTTTCATGAAAGATCTGGATGTTGATGTCATAAATATTAATAATCTGTGACTTATATTCCAGTTAAAGAAGAGTAAACATTATTGTGGCGTATGCAAGAAGATTCGGAATCCCTCAGATAGTGGAACTTGGGTGAGAAATTTGCTATCTTTTGCTGGTCATTTGTAACCACTATCTACTTCTTTCCATGAAATTAATTATGGTGATATTTCTTCATCAAAGCAGCTATAATTTCTTTTCTGGTTTAGGTACGTTGTGATGGTTGCAAAGTGTGGGTGCATGCTCAGTGTGACAAAATTTCAAGCAGAAATTTAAAGGTATCAATCTTACTTCAAAAAATTTCTCCCTTTGCAATATCCATGTTTTATTTACTTCTTTGGTTAACATAATCTGCTGTTTTGTATATTTCCAGGAGCTGAGTACCTCTGATTACTATTGTCCAGAATGCAGAGCAAGATTTAACTTTGAATTATCAGACTCAGAAAACATGAATTCTAAGGCTAAGTAAGTGTCAATTAGTTATGCTTAAGTTAACAGCTTGTGGTTTGAACTAACGAATTAATGTTTCCTGGTTCAGAAACAACAAAAATGATACTCAGGCAGTAGCATTACCAGACAAGGTTTCTGTTATCTGCTCAGATGTGGAAGGCATTTATTTCCCAAGGCTTCACCTGTAAGTGTACATGGGCATTTGTTATGTGTACTGTTTTTTCTTATCACTTGTCAGTGATTGGCTCTGTCTGATGCTGTGCATAGCTTCCTTCAAGTTGTCTGACTGTTAAAGAATTTTACTACCTGATTTTTTCCTGTAATAGCTCTCATACTTCTGAATCTTACTCTATTTTTGTTGGTGTTTCCTTTAGAAACCTCAGATTTTATGAACAAGTGTAGGTTCGGACACTTGGATGTTATCTTTTGAAAATTAACTGATTAATTCTATCCTTCATTTGTCTTGTTAAAATAATTTCTATCTATCCTTTGTGGAAAGAAAAACAGCAAACATGAATGGAAGTCACTGTTAGGAAAGTTGATTTATCAAGTTATTTACATGTGTTCTTTTTTAGTGGACTTATGTTCTCTTCAAGGCAATTTTGAGCATTAAGAGATCACGGATTGGCTTATCATTGACTCAGGCCATATAGTTTGTAATCATAATCTCCTTCTTTTTTTCCAGAGTTGTCTGTAAGTGTGGATATTGTGGAGCACAAAAACAGGCACTTAGTGAATGGGAGCGGCACACAGGTTCTAAAATAAAAAACTGGAAGACCAGCGTCAGGGTGAAGGGTTCTTTGCTACCTCTAGAACAATGGGTTTGTATTCTTCAATTGCTGATGCTGCTTATGTTTTGAAATGGACTTCTCATTTTTATTGGGAACTATCATACAATTGACAATACGATTTACAGCTTTGCAAATTAGTTCACCAATAAGTTAAAGAGCAATGGGAGTGCCCAGTTGCTTCCTTTATGTGTGGCGTTATATCAGTGTGTGGTGGCTGCATTTATTTTCTATAAATGAATATGTTGAATGTCAATGTGGCACATGACAAGATTTGACTGTGTACGGTGATAAAGTTAAATTTTCTTCATTAGTGGCAGGAAGAGATATATCATGATGTCTTAAACTGATTATGTTATAAATTCAGTTCAGAAATGGGTAGTACATAATACTGTAACTAGTCAAACCAAATATGTACTGCTTACTTGTTTTTGCTTCTTAAGATACTTTATGCATGAGTCTGTTGTGAAGCTTATCCACATCAGTGTAGCTGAATAAATAATTTTCAAGGGAAAAAGAAACTAACAAGTGTAATGCAATTTTGAAGTGCTAACATGAAAGAAAAAGCATGATCCTAACAATCAAATAAAAAGCTTGATCCTTTTGTCACCCTCCTTTTACTCCTTCCCTGTTTTTCTTTTGTTGGGGATGACATCACTTAGACAGCCTGATGACAACAGCAGGATATTCTTTTGAAATGAGAATATTTTGGGGAGGCAGACGGGTGGGGGGGTGGGGGGAGGTTTGACAAAGGGAAACAATGCTCTCATTATTACATGGCATGGGCTCATTGTCAGATTGTTTTATGTGAGGTCACAGTTCAGTTATCCCACTTTTCTCCCCTCCGTTAGTCTATTCTAATTAATTGCATGCCTTACTGAAATTATATTTTAGGTGAACCACACACTACTTTACATATTCTTTAGCTCAAGTCTTATTGTTATGCTGTAGCCATAATATGGTCTTTGGATTTTCCATTAGCAATGAAGGAAGACAGGTAACATCTTGTTTTTCTCCACAGATGCTGCAAATGGCGGAGTATCATGCTCAGAATGTTGTTTCTACCAAATCAGTTAAACGTCCTTCTTTAAAAGTACGGAGACAAAAGCTGCTTAGCTTTCTCCAAGGTATATGCTTCGCTTGAATTTACTTGTTTTGTCAGAGACATTCCACATCTACGCATCATAGACACTAAAATGTGCATTGTTCCATCATAACAGACGATATGTGTCCAGACCAAGATACCTTGTTAACATATTATGTTTTAATCATCTTTCACTATTCGACTACTAATGTTGTCCTCAGAATGTCTCAGCAAATTCTCTTTCTTTTTCCTCGCACCCTTTTTATGGTCTTAATCATATCCTTGGAGAAGAACTTTCAGTTTTTTAAAGATGAATTTGGTTTTACAAAAAGAAGTGGAGAGGTAGATCTAACATCTATATCAAGAAGAAGACTCTGTAACTATACAAACTTTTAATATGATAATAACATTAAACAATAAATGTTCTTGCACATTAAATCAATTTAGGTTGTGTATGAACTTGAACTAGGGATCAGAAAATATAAATGTTACTTTATATATTTGAACCATCATCCATGTGTCTGTCTTATTGCATGTTGGTTGTCACTTGCATAGCTCTGGGCAACCACTATTTGGTCCAATTAAGTAACAATGCCATGAATTGACCTAAATATTTAGTCACTACCTAGTAACCTCTTCTTTTTCTCAAAATAATAATTTGCATGTTGGTTGTCACTTGCATATCTCTGGGCAACCACTATTTGGTCCAATTAAGTAACAATGCCATGAATTGACCTAAATATTTAGTTACTACCTAGTAACCTCTTCTTTTTCTCAAAATAATAATAGATGCTTAAATAATTGAATCCCCTATACCCATATTTGTATATCTATCTGGATCTGAATCCTAATATTCAAGTTTGACGTATATGACCTCTGTATCTGTACTTGTAGTAGTACACTTGACTAGTTCCATAGGACTTAACTACATGTTCTGCTTTATAACTAAGATTCTGATCAGTTGGCATTTTTTTTTTTTTTGATATATACAGAAAAATATGAACCTGTTTATGCAAAGTGGACCACAGAAAGGTGTGCAGTATGTCGATGGGTTGAAGATTGGGACTACAACAAAATTATTATATGCATTAGGTATGACTAAACTTCAAAATCTAATCTGTCTGATGGGAGATTAGTGCAAATTTTCCATATGTTTCCAATTTCTGGAGACACTATTTGTTGTTATTTGATCTAAAAAACAATTTCTTGATACTATTCATTGGAAAAGATTTTGATTTGAAGTAGGAGTTGTGATTGTCTAGGTTCCATTATATAT
>NW_006239051.1:781931-801951 GCF_000226075.1 Solanum tuberosum
ATATATATATATATATATATATATATATTATTATTTTTGATGAAGAGGTTTCATTATATTTTTTGGTGGGTTACTCAAGTAATTGCATAATTCCTTGTAGATTTCTTTGCAAATGTTGCTTAGCCTTAAGATGATAGTCCAATTTTTTTCTTAAAGAAAACAATGGTACTGAAATTCTATTTTCCATCAGGTGTCAAATTGCTGTTCATCAAGAATGCTATGGAGCAAGAAATGTTCGTGATTTCACTTCATGGGTCTGCAGATCTTGCGAGACTCCTGAGATTGAACGGGAGTGTTGTCTGTGTCCTGTGAAAGGCATGCCACTAGTTACTATCTTTTTCATTAATTATAGTGTTGTTGGAATTTGGCCAAACTGTTCTCAAATCCATAACCTTTCACCTGCTATTACTAACCTAAGATTGTTGATTAATTTAGGAGGTGCTTTGAAGCCCACAGATATACAGCAATTGTGGGTTCATATTACTTGTGCTTGGTTCCAACCTGAAGTTTGTTTTGCTAGTGATGAGAAAATGGAGCCTGCAGTTGGAATTTTGAGAATCCCTTCAAATTCTTTTGTAAAGGTAAGTTTTTTGTTTTTGGAAATGTTATTCTACTTTGTGGTGTAAATTCGGGGGTCCTCACTTCACTGTTATCCCAGAAGGAAAATGGCTCTGAGTCATGCAGAAAATATTGTGTTATGACACAATAGCGTGTAAGTTGTAACATAGCCTTTTATCTTCTTAAGAAAAAGACATAATATGTTACATATCACATTTCCTATTATTTGCTTAGGAGATTTCTATCCGGGATAGCTGATGGAAGCAAGAAAATTTGAAGATATCTCGATTTTTCCTCACCTAAATTTCAAATCTGAAATGGTTTAAGTGAAATGTAAAATGAGTTCATAACCATACATCATGAAACTTTTCTGTAGCAATATTTGTGTATCATCCATGCTAAATCTAACATTATCTATGCTGATGATTTATGTGCCAAGTTTCTTTCACAAATTTAAAGGATATTATGTTCTATTTTAAATATTTGTGTTGCTGTTTTACTAATCGAGACCTCACAATGGACATTACGAAAACGAAAACATATGGTGGATGCTTGACAATTTGAATAACTCAGCCTGCCCTGTTAAAGGGAGCATTGCTTGTAGAGGCAAACATTGTAACAATATTTTATTAGAGTGGAAAGAGCTCCTCTGGGTGCTATCTTACTAACACTAATGCACTGGATCCCCTCGTTAGAGTGGAAAGAGCTCCTCACCAAATCAGTCGATTGATATATATTACAAATGTACAATTATAAGACTTTTACCTTGTCATGTGATCGTCTATAGTGCAATATGTTATCAGATTGGTGTTATTACTCCAGTTAATATAGGTGTGATACATATCTGAGTCTCGAATCAAAATGGGAAAACATCATGTACTAGCAAGAAATCTGCTATTGAATCTGAACTCTGAAGTGAGCATTGATTTTGTAAATTTCAGATATGTGTGATCTGCAAACAAATTCATGGTTCCTGCACACAATGTTGCAAGTGCTCGACTTATTACCATGCCATGTGCGCATCAAGGGCTGGGTATCGCATGGAGGTGAGATTACTTATCTAGTAAATCTGTTTTGTCATTGATTTAGGTGCTAAATTTAAATTGACACAATGACTAGTTAATTTGTGTTGTTTAGTCAATGCATTCTACACTTTTAGCTTTATTTTTCCCTATCCTTTTACTTGGTCATTCGCTCCTGGATGTTAATACTTCTCAACCTGCAGCTACACTGCTCGGAGAAAAATGGGAAGCAGGTTACAAGAATGGTCTCATATTGTGCCTACCACAGGTACTGCTCGCTCCATTTTCTCTGGATCACAGATTAGAAATGGAGAATGAGGGAAGCGAGAGTCATTTATGAGAACTGCTTCAGTCAAAATAATGGATGCTTGATTATTCAAGCTGTGATATTTAATGGGGGCTTTCAAGTCTAATGACTTCGTGGTTTTACAGGGCTCCTAATCCAGATACTGTTCTCATCATTCAGACTCCCAAAGGGGTATTCTCTGCAAGAAGCCTTCTTCAAAACAATAAGCGCACAGGTTCACGTCTAATTTCAACAAGCAGACTGAAACTTGAGGAGGCTCCAGCAGCAGAGACAGAAGAGATTGAGCCATTCTCTGCAGCAAAATGTCGTGTTTATAATCGATTGCGTGATAAGGTACTACACCATGTCACTGATATGAAGTGTTATGATTGGTGCTTCCAAGTTTTATTAATTCAAATGTGAAGGAAATGAAAGATTTATGTTTTATTTAGCTACTTGAGTCTTTATGACACTAGGCAACTTAAAACATGTTGCCTTTTGGCTTTTGAACTGTTAAAACTCTGTATGAGTGAATTCATTATTAGCATCCGCTTGCGCTAGACATTGGATATATAAGAACTAACTTTATTGTGAATATCTATCTACAATTTGCTTATTTTGTTCTATTTATAAGTCTAATAACAATAGTTGCCTTTAATCATGCTTTTTAGCTACCTTTAACTTTCTAGTTATGCTCCCTGGTAATGATAAAGTCATGCTTCTTTGTATCTTATGCATGTAGTTTTAAGTTTTTTAATTGACATTCACATATCTGCCTTGTGATTGCAAATTTTTAATTTGCTGGTTTGTTTAATCATCCTAAAGGGATGCCAGTTATGAATCTCCTTATTTTTTCACTTGTCAGGGAGCAGGAGAAACTGCCATTGCTCACCACGTGAGGGGACCCTGTCACCATTCTTCAAGTTCAATGCGGAGTTTGAGCATTATTAGAGTAAATTTCTTCCGCCTTCCCTCCCTCCTTCCTGACTTCCTATGTAAAGTGATGATCTCCTGTCACTTCTCTTAGCTACCATGGTGATTTTGAATGTTATTCCTTTCTTCCCCTTTTAACAGGAAGTCAGGGGATCCAAAACATTTTCTACTTTTAGGGAGCGGCTTCGTGAATTGCAGGCATTCTTTTTAATATCTCTGTTCATCAAGTTAACAGTTTTCCAGTTAACTTTCTCAACATCTACATCTTATTTTTGCAATTGCAGAGAACAGAAAATGATCGGGTTTGCTTTGGTAGATCTGGGATACATAGATGGGGTTTGTTTGCTCGTAGAAATATCCCAGAAGGAGAGATGGTATATAAATCTTTTGTAGTTGTTACAGTTATCCCTAGTCAATACTTTGATCATATTAGGAAAAGATGTAAATGGCAGTCCGTGTAATGGCATGAAAATGGAGTTCTATATCTTTTCATCATGAGGAGCTATTCTTGATAGTCAGTGATTTTTGTGTCATAACCTGTGAACACTTCCAATGAGATGTAGTTCCTCCTTGCCTGAGTATGCTACAGATCATCTTGTTGTGTCGAGAATCAGTTAATAACCGAAGTGCTCGTATTTCTAATTACTTAAGCATCAAATCTAGAAGTCACTTAGTGGAGCATACATTTACTTGTTTCAGGTTCTGGAGTATCGTGGTGAGCAGGTCAGACGCAGTGTTGCAGATTTGAGGGAGGCACGATATCGTGTTGAGGGAAAAGATTGCTATGTAGGTTCTTTTCACTCCTTTCTTTGTGCTCTCTCTCCAACATGTATGTTGTCACAAGCACCAATTAATGTCGCCGAATTATCTTGTGCAGCTATTTAAGATTAGTGAAGAAGTTGTGGTTGATGCCACTGATAAGGGAAACATTGCACGTTTAATTAACCATTCAGTAAGTATCACTTATCTTTCATTGTACCCGACTCTTCTCTTCATATGTGGAATCAAACTAGAATTATATATTTGATGGTGCTTCTCCCTTCTATCATGCTCTGTAGATCTTGTTAATTCTTCTTCTTTTTTCTTGAGAAAGTGATCTTGTATTCCGTGTTCTTTTCGTGTGTTACCGATTTTTGTGCTGCTCCTTGTTATCAAAACCTGCAACTGAAAAAGCAAAGGCTAGTGAACTAAATTAGGTAAAAGAAAATAAAATACACAGGTGCAATTCGTCTTCTAAAACTGAAGGAGATCATTTTCAAACCCATTATGTGGTTACTTCTTTAATGGTATTAATCTCATTGATGGTTCAACAGGGAAAGAAATTGAGTATTGATCATAACCCCACAAGATTATAGTAGGATTGTTTGTAATCTGAATCTAATCTGATATCAGTGAATATTTGTCTGATTGGATCTTAAATATACTCCTAATTTGATAAATATGTTTCAATACTCAGCAAATATTTATGTATGTCCTATCATGGCAAAGTCTCCTGAGAATGCTAGAAATTATGTTCCCCTTTCAAGCCATATTTTTTGTCCTATAATACATCTGTGATCAGCAAATTTAGCAAGTCAATGAATGCGGTATTTTCGTTCTCAAGTTACCTTAATCAATGAGTCCTCTTACAGTCTTTTTGTGGGTTTGCTTTGTTATTTTCACAGTGCATGCCAAACTGCTATGCACGGATCATGAGTGTAGGAGCTGATGAGAGTCGGATTGTACTTATCGCAAAGGCAAATGTGGCTGCTGGTGATGAATTAACGTATTTCTCTCTCTCTCTCTCTCTCTCATACAAGCATGCAGCACTCACACGCTCACACAAATTAATGCCTACATTTAGTAAGTCCGCCCCTGATATATTTCATTTGGCTGCAATACTGACAGGTACGACTACTTATTTGAACCAGACGAATGTGAGGATTTCAAGGTTCCTTGCCTGTGTAAAGCCCCAAACTGCAGAAAGTTCATGAATTAGGTTTCACATTTCCATAAAAAAAAAATTTACCTCCAGAAGATCTAACCATTACGCGCTCTGCTATGCTATACCTGACCTCACAGCTTGCTATAATTAGTGATTCTACAGAATTTATGTAATCTTTAGCGTTACGTTTCTTCTAGGGTATTTCTTTCCATAGATGATTTGGGGTCTCAATAATATTGGCAAAAGTTGGGTCTGAGTTTTTATGTATAGATTCAGACAAGGCAGATAGTTTTTTTTTTCTTCCTCCTTCTGCCGTTAAACACATATGTAAACCCCTTCTCTCTTTATTTTGTGGGAGAGTAACAAAAATCAAAAGAAAAGATTCAAGCAAATTCCTTTTCTTTTTTTTTTATCTTCACTGTACTATCTTCAATCCTCATCCCCTCCCCTCGACTTCAAGTTTCTCCATAAAAAAAAACCCTAAACACCTATTCCCTCCCCCTCCGGAAAAAAAAATAAGAAAAGTTACGAGTTACCAGACCAACATTGACAATGTCGCTTAGTGGTCAATGAAGTTGAATAAGAGACATAGGAATTCAAGCAACAATAAAAAGAAAAAAAATCATAAGCAAAGTTACTTCGTACCTGTAATGGTGGGAATTACCACTTCATACAAGGTTGACAACATGGATGGGATAGGGGTGCAAGGGAAATAGCAAAACTTCATCGTTGATGTATGATTTGTTGTGAGTTGTGCTACATCCATATCTGAAAGCTACAAATTCCATGAGAAAAATTGGTTCTGTAATTTGACTGCCTGTCGGCTAGCTATTTCTCTAGATCGGATGAACAGATTTTTTGTGATGAAAATGAGAAATATTTTTTTGTATGTAACAAGAGTTAGGGGTAAAGCTGATTTTTGTTACTAAAATTTTTTTCCTAGTTATATATATGATGATGGTAATTGGTATGTGTACATAAATAGACATTTATTTATTTTGATTCTGAAATTAAATGTTATGATTGACTACAGAAATTGCAATTTAAGTCCCTCATTTATCTACAAAAATGAACAAGTTCGTCCTCCTTGTTTCCTTAATCCTTAGTTCAGTCCCCCCCTTCCACACACTCCACACTCCACAGTGACAGATAAACATTCACTTGTCAATAATCAAGTATTCCTTACAAAAACTGTCTTATTCTCCTTCTTACACACTCCTATTTCTTAGGGTTATATTTAAATCCTCAATCTAATTTCTATAAACTACGATAGTCAAATGATATGAAACTTATTAGAACTCAACATTTCGATGTATGCTAGTAGTAGTAGATATTTGGATAGGCGAACGTAGACACACGGTAGACTCGTGTCGAAACGCCTCAAACTTAAGTCTTACACGCCACTCTCACAAGCTTCGTTTTCTTCTCTTACTATTTATGTACACAATATTTCCCTCACTTCTCTAAGCTTTTCTCCTTCTTCTCTCTCTATAACTGGTAAGTCAAAACTTTCAACTTTTTTTTATTTTTTCTATTTTGTTTGCTAGGTTTGGTAATTTTTTAAATTTTGAGATGAATCTATGAATACGATCCAACACAGTTGCATCAGCTCAATTTAATTTGATTCGTTTCTAATTTTCTTCATTTTACCTAATTTTCTGTTTATTTGTTATTTTGCAGTTTTGTGATGAGAATTGTTTGTGCATCTCTTTGATCGTGGAGAATTCGACGTAAAATGGCGGCTATCGGAGTATATTCAACTCCAAAAATGGAATATGTTGAAGGACGTTGCGTCAGCTTTATTAATTCGTCGACTAGTCTTAAACTATGGCCTATGATTGGGAGAACGGACTTTCCGATTCAGAGGAAAAGGTTGGAAGTGAATTGTTCATTGCCTAATACTATCTCTCCGTTAGAATCGGAGGAGAATGCAGCAACCTTAAGTAGCAGTGATTCCCTAGAGGATGAGTTCAGTCATGTAACGAAGTTCGAAATGTCAGATTTTAAGATACGGAATCGTGTCAGCATTGGCCTTGGTGGCAGGGTAATGGAATCTCCTTGATTATTCTATTAGAACAGTAAAAACGTTTTCGTGTTGAAGTATAATGTCGTAGCTGGTTGATGCTTAATATTGGGTTGTATTTTGTGCTTTGTTTGTGGCAGGGAGATGAAATGGTGTTTGAAGCAATGGTGAATGATCCTCATAGGTAAGTGGTTTCCTTGAGGTACAATTTTCAGTAGAAGACTGAATTACAGTAAAACTCATCATTTCTTGGTTTCAACAATAACTGCAGTCCATTGTATAAGACCAGAGTTGTACTTAGACAACTTATAAGTCCTCGAGCCAAGCGGAGAGGACATCGTGCAATAGAGGTATATTGCACGTAGCTATTGCTTTTTTAACTTGTTTATCAGTTCTGGAAATGCCTAGTGATTTGTCCATTGATTATTGATAGTCCATGTGTTCTAGGTGTTGAAGAGACTGGCACGTCGTAAGCTCATGTATCATTCGTACTCTATGCAAGTTCATGGGTATATCTGCTCATCCATGATAGAGGAGAAGAGTTCATTCACCCTAGTCCATGGGGTATGCTGATTTCTACGTTAAGCTCATTGTTTATTTTTAAGGGACTATTCTTCAACTTGATAACATAATGAAGATAAATATACTAGCTTAGTCTCAAATTTCTGAGTACTTTCTAGTTTCATGCTTGTTCACTTAGGTGCCTGAGAAATAACTAAATACAAGTACTATGCACCTGTTTAAATAACAGAATGAGTTTTCTTCTTTGTGTATTATTTTAGACTTTCATATAGTTGACATTTTTGAGGACCTTGGTTTGTTCTCTCAGCATCATGGAAGTGCTTCATTGAGACACTGGCTTCAACGATCTGACTGGCTTCCAACTCTAGAAGCTACTCTTTCCCTAGATCAGGAGTCTGTTAGAAGGGTGGGGGATGATACTATAGGAGGGCCAGCTATTTCTCGGCAACTGCGGCTAATCCGAATTTTAATGAGGGATCTCTTGATTGGAGTATGTGCTGTGTGTGTCAATTCTTATCTGAACAGGTACTAGATAACTAGTTTTTCTCTATTTGTTGATTGATCCTTGACTCTCTTTCTCTCAGGTGAACTATGTGCACAGCCATGGCCTTGCGCATACAGAGTTGAGGCTTGAAAATTTGCACATTAGCGCGGTGGATAAACATATTAAGGTGAGTGTCATTCAATTTGTCTATTGTAGTAGGGATTGGATAGTATTAGTACATTAAGGACAAAGTACTGCAGCTAACACTAGGATGCTTGCACATAAGACTCTATGGCTTAAACTGTAAAGGAATATGTTCAATTATAATCAAGGCTTTACTCTCTGTAGGTTCCAAGTTGTCTGGTGGAAGAGACAAGTTTTCTTCAGTGAAACTAGAGCTATGTCTTAATTATTACAAGATATAGAATGCATGCATAATGCATACATTTGACAGTACTTCAGCATACTTGATCAATACATGCCAGGTGTTCAAATTTTTTATTAGTTCATCCAGATGCTAATTTTTGTGGTATTGCAAGAGTGCTTACTTAGATCAGGATAGTCACTGTTCTCCAAAAGGACAATGATCCCTACATTTTGTTTTGATACTTACAAACTCTTAAGTAGCATTCCCCAATATCCCTACATTTTGTTTTTCTTTCTGATGGCTAGGTTTTGATACTTATTGCTAATATGGTTCAATTTGGAAACATTGTGCTATACTTGAAAATTGAAACTAAAATATGCCTTTCGTTGGTTACATTTAAACTTTTCCAATTTGGGAAGAAGAGTTTTATTTCTTTTTGTCTGGAGTGTTCCAACTGACCTCTTCTTATCAGGTAGGTATATTGGGAAATGCTTCTGACTTTAATGAGGCTGATCCTGCGGATAACACATCATATGACAATATGGATAGGAGGAGAATGATGATTGCATTTGACATGAGGTATGAGTGCATGCTTAGATATTTATGTTTTTTATTTAGCGTGAAGCAAGCTATTCATGAGTTTTTATCTGTTTTTACCTGTTGCAAAGATGTGTTGGATTCATCATGGCAAAAATGGTTTTGAGGGAACTCATGGACCCAACGATCTTTGCTAAGTTCAAAGCATTCCTCACCAAGGTTGTGCACTATTTTTAGATGTTCCCATATACATGCTTTCACTTGCAATAACTTTGTTCACACCATCTTCAGGGAAATGATCTCTCCTGTTTGCGGGAGTTTCTTCTGCATGCTGTAAAAAGAAATTCTTTGGCCGGAAACTTTGGTATACAAGTTAGTACCCCGGTCCCTTGTTTATCGGTCATCGTTCCATTATTGTTTGCTGAAAGTCAAGAGAATTAGTATTAGTTATAATCAATTATGTCTAATGTTTCTTTTTGTTGACCATGTTTATTAACTACCTCTATTTTTTTCTATGAACATAATTATGTAAGTTCCTTTGTGCTACTCAATTTCCAAGAGTGTCAGCCAAATATTACATTTCTCAAAAGGTGTCAAATGGCCGGGTATGAAGATTAGAAGTGTGTGAGTTAATAAAAAAGTCATGTCTCAACTCGTACAGGATTTTCTCAAGTCAAGATGCATTAGTAAGAGTGTCATAGCCCAACTAGCTTAACTCAAAACCACTCTTCTATTTGTGTTATTCTTTGAGTGTATAATTGAAGAAGATTTGTTATGCTTTTCCAATTTACTGAGGATTCTTATGACGTGGTCCTGTTCCTACTAGATTAGAAAAATGAGTTATGATGGGGTGGATTCAAACATATGAAGGTTGATGTAAATGAGTATTTTTTTATCACATAGTTCATCTTTGCTATAACGAAGCATGGAGATGGTAACTAACACATGGTAAAACATTTATAATTTGAGTAGCCTTATTTTGGTAATTCACTTAGGTAAAGGTGGATGTAATTCACTTATTCAGGTGATTCTCCCTTTTTAATAATTTTTTCCCTATTTCATGTAGTTTGATATTATCTTATTTCTAGTCCTGTGTAAGAGCCCCCCTGGGATATTGCCTACAATAATTCAAGACAAGTTCTCTCTCCTTTTTCTTCACAGTTTTCTTTCCATTTTTTGGTAATATACTGATTTTTGTTCTTCTTGCAGATACTCGATAGGAACTGGGGTGCAGGTTGGCATTTGCTTTCAGTACTCCTTGCACCTAAACCTTTGGACAGGATAAGGTAGACTGAGTCACTACGGTTTGATGATGCCTTCTGGAAACTTTCATATGCATGCATCAGATATTAATTTTTATTACAAGCTATGCAGGCTCAATTAAAACCAGTCTCTGTTAGATGATAATTTATGGTCCAGAGGCTAGAGCAATTTTTCTTGAAATGGACAGAATGGGTACTCTTCTAACTGATTTCTGCAAGAGCCCTAGTTACTTAAATATTTGAAAGATTTTTGGAGGAACATGTATCTTATCAGAACTTCAAAAATTATATTGGGGGCTGCTGATCAAGGGGAAGCATCTTCTAATGAATGATGAATTTTCTTGGTAAAATGGGAGTTCGTGACCTCTAATAGAGTAGCTAATAAGAATTTTTACATTATAAGTTAAAAGGCAGGACAGGTTGCATGTACGTGATTCTAGATAAATTTATTTCAAGTGCTGATATTTATTTCTCAAACGGCACTATTAACTAGAGTACCACCATAGATAGTCAAGTTAATGACAGTAATGTAAACTTACATAAGCATTAATGATCTGTACACTGATATTTCGCAGTTGCTTAAATGCTCTGAGGCATCCCTTCTTGTGTGGACCAAAATGGCGTGTGAACCCTTCTATTGATCTAATCAGATGGAGTCTTGGCTCAACCACTGTTCGAATTGCAGAGGAATATATTTATGGGCAACAGCAGGTAATAACTGTCAGCTGATCGTGAAAAGTATTTCCTTATCAGTGGTGAAATAGTCGATTTGATACTACAGAGAGTATTTGATTTTTTAAGTATAATCACTTCTATTTCCCCTCCTAGTTTCTCAACGGTCTATTTGAAAAACATACCTCCTTATTTCAGCTGGAATTTCCAGTGTGCTTCACTCCTATTGTTTACTGTTCTGGAAATTTACGATGGGTACAAATAACCTGCTTCCCCATTTATTTTTAAGCATTCAACGTTTCCTTTTCAGAAGAGTAGTTCATCTGAAGTTTTTTTCCCTCTTATTAGCTGAGTTTATAATTATCTATGCTTCTTATGCTTTTTACTCCTTCAGGTGGAGTTTATAATCTTTCCATCTCAATATATTGTTATTGTTTGGAGGGGTTGGACATGCAATTTTGACTTCAAATTTGAAGTTTTGATTTGAAATTTGTGTTTGTTTATGATATTTTGAACAAACTTCTTCCACTTGAAATTTTGGTAGTATTTCAATTCCAAATTTGTGATTCAACTTGGCCGATAGTTCTAAATTTTGCAAAAAAAGACCCACATTATTGCAATAGTAATTACCAAGCCTACTTTACCCAAAAACTAGCTCCTTCTCCAAACAGCCACCTGCTCAATCCGGCCAAGTTGTGGCTGTCCTGATCCGCCAGTGAGAGTTATCTCTGACAGCCATCATTTGTGACGGAACTCTTTGATGGTAATTTGGGGAAGTTTTGATAGTTCTCACAAATTGTGGGGTTTTCATGTTTATGATAAAAAGTGCAACTTTTGGAGTTCAGATTGCATGTCCCAGCACAATTTCAACTTCAAATCAACCTCTACCCGAATCAATGATTTCAAATCATTATCTTAAGTTCATATTCAAACACCTACTTTGTCTTTCTACTCAACTGGGCCCTTATTTTCATTAGGAAAACCAAGAACTGTCAGATTTTCTAAAATGTGTCCCTCAAATTTTGTCTTCAAGCATTATCAAATTATAATTCTATTTAGCTCGTCATTACTATATTTCTCTGATCATTAATCTCTTCATCTTGCCATATCTGTTAGTAGGATCAGAAACTAAAAGACGTGCTCATCTATTCTTTCTTCTGTTTTTCTTCTTTTTTCCAGCGAAGTAGGCTTGCTCATTTTGTCGAATTAATGGAGATGCTAAATCCTTATCCGAAGCCAAAGGTGAAATTCTTTTCTTTTATTACGAGTTCTTTATGTTCTTTGGTTAGAGAAGAACTTCTGCATCATTTGTTTCTCACGTACAGACAGTTTGACAATGCTTGTATTACAGTTTCTCACCTAAAATATCACATATTATGCACTTCATGCTGGTCTTTTTTGGGCAATAATCTGCGTTGTGAGGTCTCCTCCGTGATGTTTGAGCATAACATTTATTTGTTAACTTTCTTCAGTGGTCTTTCTCAGCTGCCTAATTGTTACAAATTGACTTTGCAAATTGATTAAAACCTCATATCTGGTGCCCTTTTTGCAAGCTTTGTTTCTTTCTATTAATATGCTCCACTTGATCTGGTTTTGAAATGTATGCATTTAGTACTGTGTGAGGGTATATTTATTGCACTGTCTTTATTGCACTGTGTGAGGGTATACATTTTGAAATGTATGCATTTAGTACTGTGTGAGGGTATATTTATTGCACTGTCTTTATTGCTTTTTAGGGTACGTAGTGATGCATTCTTGCGTTTGTCCGATTGGGAAGAATTGCTTCCTGGGTCTTGATGATACCTATTATGCCTTGAGCAATGTGCTTACACTTGCAACTGAATGAGTATCTACTGATGTGCAGCATTGGCTGGGATTGCTTCCTGGAAAGTGGCGCCTGTTATATTGTACCGGAAGACATATAGGGTTGACCCTTCGACAGCCTTCTGTTAGAGTACTCATTCGGGAAGCATACCTAACGATATCTAAAGTGTCAAAACCTAACACAACATTTTCAGTTGCCTCACACATTAGCTTCACTGTTATGGCTGGCCGCGACTGGGCTCATGATAAGTCTGGTGTAGGGGGGAAATTGCAAGTTGATTCCTTTTTCAGATTGAGAGCTGGGAGACGGTTATATCTTAAGGAGGAAACTATCAGCTCGAAGTTTCCGTCAGCTACACCGGATGCTCAAGCTTCGGTCCTGAAAAGGTTATCTAGTAAAAAGTGGAGGAAAGCGATTCCGATAAACAAAATCCCTTCCAGCCTTTCTGTAGCTAAACTTGTATCGGATGAAATCGATGTGATGATGAGTCTTAATGAACCACTGAGTGGAAACATGGAAGTTGCACAGAAAGCAATTCAAGAAGTACGCACTCAAATACCTCCTGAAATGTTCGATCTATCAAAAATCATTTGCGGAACATATTTAGATTCAAGATTGCTTGTCCTTCGAAGTGTAAATGGATCTGCACTCTTTTTCCATAGATGTACAAATGACAGCTGATTGTGAGAAAAAAAGTTTGTTCATTCACTTTGTAAATAAGATGATATTTTTAGCTTTCTGTAACAGAGGGAGTTGGTAAAAGAATAGAAGCCAGGATTTGTGTATTAAAATCACAGAGATTCTCACTTACTATGTCACCAACTTTCTAGCAAAAGATCTATGCTCATTACAGTGCGGCCTGCAGTTTTATTATATGGCGAAGGGGTATACAAATACCTTCTCTCTTTTTTCGGCAGTGGGGGACTTCAATTTTTCTCTCGGTCTTTAATTTTTACCCTTTAACGTTATAAGTAATTAAAAAGGTGGTCAAAAATATCTCCGACATAGATTATGTCAGAGTCAGACATAAGTTACTATATTATAAAATATAAGTTCAATTTCAAACACATTATGTCTTTAGAAGTATGCCACAAATTATGTGTCTTACCAGGCATAACTTCCCCACGTAACGACTTTAATCCTTCAGACGGGGCGGAGGATGGAGCAGATGAAAGTTAAAAACACCAAAACAGACCAGTCCGTCTACTGCGTACTGATCTCGAAAAAAGTTAAAACCGCCAATGCCACTTCATCTAAGTTCATTTACTTCTAAAAACTAAATTTATCTTTTAACACGTCCAATTTTTAATTTTTTTTTTATTTCTCAAAGTAGTTCTTTCTAGGCTAGAAGAACTAGCGACAAACATTTTGTTGCGCCTAATAATAAAATCTGCCATGTCTCTGGAATAAATTCTCATGTGATATGAAGCGAAGAATTTGACGAGCTAGACTTGGCAATAAAGATGCGCCAGCCTTGGTTCATTTACTATACTACTATAGCTTAAAAGTACAGATAACAGTGAATACAGAAATATTCGGATGTCTTCATTCAAACCCCAAATGGCCCATGAAAGACACCAAAAGATCAAAGGCCTTCTGGATCGAGCTCGTCGCACCTGGCTTGCCTAGTACAGGTTACCCCTCCTATGTGGTTTGCGAGCTATCGCATAGGAACGGGAGTTTTACCTTATGCTGCTGCGGGTTTCCCTAGTCATCAAACAAAAAAAAACACACACACCAAAAGACCAAAGACCACGACTCTGTTTCAAAAAAAAAAAACTAACAATAAATAGCCCATCTAAAAACATCCTCACGCATACCAATGCATGCCCTTCCATTCATTCCAAATAGAGGTTTCTGTCTCGTCTCTCGGTCTCCCACTTAGTGAATTCGAAATTCCAAGTAACTTCTGAGAGGGGTTACCAGGTGAATACATCATATCACATGAGAATCATATCTCTGGAATAATTCATTAACTATCGCTTACTGAATAATAAGTGCTTGCTCAACCAAAATCAAGACATCTGGTCTTGTCCAAAATCATCTAGGAAAAAAAAAAGAAAATGCTTAAGCAAAGAGGAGCAGAACATTCCAACCCAGATCAACTAGAACCAATAAAGCAACATACCACCAAATGGAATGATGAACTCCATCTATATCAATCCCTGGCGTTGAAGATCAGTATATGTCTTTTTGTTGTAGATGTTGCCCTCTTGATCTTCATATTCTTCTTCAAGATCAGGGCGCCACTTATTCACCCCTTGTCTTTCTTGGATTCTTTCCCAAAGTAGCTTGGCTTCCTGTGACACAATAAGAAAGGTGCATCAGACAGTAAAATAAGCTAAGACATGGTTAAGACGGACCGAGGAAGAGGTAAGGTCTCTTTGAAGCCTAGACAGCAGAAAGGCATCACTGTCTGTCCAAACATGTAAGTCGGAGCTCAAATGGCTATTAGATAAGTTACAGATGGGCTTATAACTACCAACTTATCACCTGTTTACACTTTTTGTGCTGACTTTATCAGGACCATGACAAACATCATGCAAGAACTTATGCTTCAGCTAATACCCAAAAACCCTTGGCCTATAAAATAAATAAAAAATCAAAAGCAAGACATCCGAAGGAAAGGAAGACGAGGAACAGAAACCAGGACAAAAAGAAACGGGAGGAGGGAACCGTTGTTTTTTGTTTTACAAAATGATTGAAATGAAGGTAAAGGAATTATCACAAACAACATAGCATAGGAGGTCTATTTACGTTCGTACAAACAAACTGGTGTTTCTTTTTACATGTCTTTCTCTCCTTTGAAATTAAGGCAAAATAATGTGAATCTCTTCTGTTCTTTCTCTCCCTTCCCTTCATCCAGAACATCCATTTACATTAGAGAGATCACTCGTTAAGCCAACATAAGCAACACTGATGTCTAAATGATCAGTTTTATTATTGTGATCGGTAAAGGTATAATTTTATTGAACCAGAAGCACTATGAGAGTGCTGAATACAGCAAAAAGTAAATGGATACTTCCCCTCAGTTCTAAATTATCAGTGTTGTTATATAGACGCCTTTCAGATGAATAGCATACACTACAATTGTTTTGCAATTTCATTTGATTGTGAACAGCAAATGTTTTAATTAGTTTAAAATCTAGAAAACTAAACAAACATTATATTGTGACAATGCTGAACTGAAAATGCAGCTTAGAGAAACATACTTCGATTGATGTGATCTCATTGAAGTTCTTAGTATTTGGGATACCGAGACAACGCATCCCATGTTGATGTCTCCATTCCTTGAAATGTCGCTCATAAGCCCTACGGCCCCAGTAACTATGGTTCCCACATATCTCACACTTGAACTCCTGAAATCATTCATACAAGAGTGCCTAAGAGCGAGCTCACATATCAAAATAAGTGGGGAATATAGAGATGAATGTTAAAGCTAATCAACCATCAGCAGCAGACAACGACCTATTAATCCAACAAGCACAGTTGTAACCATTTAGAAATCGAAGTTAAAAAAAGGTATTATCCTGTGGAAGCATTCCTCTAATCCTCTTCAAGACCCCTTTTTTGTCCCTTTTTTCCCTACTAATTTTTTGAGAAATCCTTTTTTCTTTTCTCCTTTCCATGCTCTTTTTGAGGCAGGTAAGGAAGTTTTTAATTGTACTTTTTAGGGCCTGGTTCAGAGAAGGGGTGAATTTCATCTCCAAAAGAGAAGTTCTAAACAATACGAACTGTATGACAAATCTGTGATGAATTAACCTCAAGTCTTAACAAGGACCTCGAGAACAAAAAGAAGACCATCGCCAGCGCCCAAGCAAAGTTTACTCCAAGTCAAATACCTATTCAAGAGCTAAAAGCCGAAGATTCCAATCTTCAATACATAATTTGGACATTGTAAGGTGATAATACAAGTCAACATCCAAAATACAAATGGAAACTGTAAAATTCAACGAAAATTTTCACTCGGCAAAAATGAAGAAGAAGAACAGCATTAGCAATGTGATCACCAACCCATGACAGACATCAAAAACCAAAGGGCAGGCAGCCTACCAAACACACCAAAAGAAATTACCTGACCAAGACCGTGAAGTTTATACAACCAGTACGGAATAGGTTTCCCATCCCAGCCCATTGGCAATTTCAGAGGATTATAAATTTGTTGGTCTTCATCATCACTCTCAGACTCAGCCTGAACATCGTCCTGAAAGAAATCATTGAGACAGCATCGTTGTCAGAAAGGATGAAAACTCATATATCCGGCAACATATCCTAAAAACCAATTAATTAGTGTGACCAAAGGTCCCTAAAGAGCATACTTTATGGTTCTGTTGATTCTCCAATCCACTTTATTAATAATCAATGCAATAAACTCCAAGGGGCTATTCCATTGTATCGTCCATTTTAATAGCTATGATCTCAACTAAAGCAAATAAAACATCTTCATTGGTTATATGTATTAAACAAAAAAAGGGGGTACTGTACATATTCTTTCCAGTTATGATTATTCTTCAGTTCTAATCAGAATTACTAGTCTAATAATGAAACAACACATCAGTAAGAACAAAAAATTGGTAACTGACTAATAGTAACTAATAGATCACATGTCCCCTGACTTCTTAAATTGTGTAACTTCTCTTTGTTAATAAGGACAAAATTGCAGTGATAGTCAAATGTGAGTCTAAGACCCTATTCTAGCAACCAGGCATAAGGACAAAACAAAGTAGTAATTATTCAGTCTTCATTAAGTGCAATCAAATAGAACCTAAACTTAAAAAATGGTTTCAGAAAGACCAGATGTGTATTTTACTCTAAACACACTTTTAGGATATTGCTTTGGATAAACGCATTATGTTGGAATTTTAAAAATGAATTTCGTTAAGATGACTGATGAGTAGGTTTAAGATGGAGAAGATGACATGTTTTGGTCATTCAGATGGTAAGAGGGAAAATGGGACACTTCAAAAATTTAATGATAAATCACAACAAGTGAAATTTCCATTTGGAAGGTGGACATCATCTCCTTTCTTTCCCTTTTTTTTGGTTTGGTTTTGTTGGTTGGTTCTGGGGCAGAGATGGGGGAGGGGGGGGGTTACCAATTATTCTTAGCAAAATTTGAGATAGAAACAGAAGGCAACAAATCCTACATAAAGCCAACTGAAAAGAGTTGGCATTTGTTCACTTGAAATATTATTTAAATCAAGGCATTGATCTCTTTTATGATGGTGTTTTCTTTCCCAAAAAAGGTTACAGGTTACTCATGAATTACCTCTTCACGTTCTGCCTCCATTTCTTCATATGTCAAAGCCTGCTTTTTCTCAACATTTTCTCTTGTCCGCACAATTGTCTGCAAGGTAATAAAATAAAAAATAAAAAAAGAGTCAGTGCACCAACTCTGGGATTTGACATAACATAGATCGGCACACCATGCTTGTTATCTTTCCCAAACATGACTCAAAAAATTGTTAGTAGGTGGTGCATAAAGAATCCATTTTCTGAATTTACTCCACATTAATTCAAATGTGAGCATGTTGCCTCAGATATATTTCCCTTCAGGAGATAATAGAAGTGTTGTGTCACCCACCTCATCCAACAGATCACATAGCCTTCTTATCTTGGCTTCCAGAAGAGCAATCTCTTTTACATCACCCACGTGAGGAGTTGCAACAACACCGTTTTGTTCTGGTTTCCGCGAACCTTTTGCGAAATGCTTTCTGTCTAGTTTTTCTAGCGAGATATTCTGTCAAAACATCAAGCAACAAATTTATGCATGTCTAAACCAATTCACAAATAATGAGTAAAAAGAAGCAATCAAATCCTCAACCATCTAGGAGAGAATAGTTTATTCTTGGGTAAAGATGCTTGCAACTGACCTTCGTAAGGAAAAGTCTCTCAGCACGTTGCTGAATAGTACCTCCTGTCTTCAGTCCCAGTGCTCCCAATGCCTACAACAGATGCCACAACATTGAAGTTCCGTATCAACATCCAGCACACTAAAGTCTTGCACCAATATTTAATACCATATAACATAGTTTGCATCATGGGAATGACAAATATAAGGAGTACATGGAACAAACAGAACATAAAAACTGGCAGGCAAAGAGAATTAAAGAAAAATCTGGGCAAATAGGAAAATGTGAAACTGATGCAATTTTCTAAACAGCCCACCAATAAGAAGTTTGATTTGGTAAAATCAAAAGTCCAAAACCCACACATTCACAAATTGCAATTTTCTTTGATTGTTTTCACAAAATTGCAAAATTAATAGGCGAAGGGAATCCCCAACTATCAAACAGTCCAAGACTCCATGCAAATACGAAGTAATAGTCAAAGATCTGTCTAGAGTTTTCTTTCAATGTGCATTTACCATACAGCCACTACGAAAAACAGTTGAATACAAAGAAAAAGTTCCAATGAACCAGAGAAAAAGAAAAGATTTGACAAAACAATGTCTTTAAGAATGGAGACTACAATGCAGGAGATTGGAGAACCAAAGATCTAATTGACGATACTATTATCACTGGAATGAGAAACACTAAGAGCTTAAAGTGAAAATCGGAAAGGATTAGGAAACATGGATTATTACCACTAAAAGCACTAGAATGATTAGACCGCCTACTTACAGAAACCTTCTGTAATAGATTGTCTTTTGAGACCAGAACATTCTCAAGATGGAGACTACTGAATAAAGATTAGGGTTCTTGAACCTGGGAGTTAACAATTTCAATTGCATACTTCTACTTGACATCCTAAGCATCTGCCACAATTCAGTCCAAGAGCAATTGAGTTTGAATCACAATTGACCTATAATAG
Source organism: Solanum tuberosum (assembly GCF_000226075.1). Classification (NCBI taxonomy): domain Eukaryota; kingdom Viridiplantae; phylum Streptophyta; class Magnoliopsida; order Solanales; family Solanaceae; genus Solanum; species Solanum tuberosum. The sequence continues at coordinate 801,160 of NW_006239051.1, forward strand.
TCTGAAGAAACTAAAATGCAAACAAGCTGCAGTAAGCATTCCGACAAAAGGCTATAAGAGTTGCTATATATAAACATAAAACTATCCAGAAATATATGCTTAAATGCCTTGTGTACAAATAAAATAAGTTGTCACTCCATTTCAACGTTATAATCTGTGGTAATTATAAAAACAAAACAAACTGGGGGTGCACGTAATTAAAATTCAAGATTCACTTCAAACTTGTAAAAGAAATCTAATAAAGGATATGAGTTCCCAATCAAATTATCGACTCAAGTCAAACCATCAGTATCAGTTTGCTTTGATGGATGAGCCAGATCAAGTAGATACTAAGTACAACATTTTTTTTATTGGTCACTTAGTACAGCACATTTCCTTCTTTCTACATCCAGAAAATCAGATCAGCTACACATAACTCCCAAGTTTAAGTGCAAAAATAACATTGTAACTCCTATGAATGTTGGTATATCCTCAGCTCAATGTGTTCCAAAACTTGAAGGCATTCAAGTTCCATTAAAGAAAAATAGATGAGAAACAATTTAAAGAAACTTCCATACCTCCTTTAACTTCTCTGGTCCCACTACCATCAGCTCTTCAGCTGTACTATAATAATCAAGATCAATCACAGTTTGATTCTCTGGAGCACTTCCATTTTCCTGACCACTATTTTCCCATCCTTCTACCTTGCCCAAAGTCCACTCCTCTTCGAATTCACTGGTTACCTGTCAGAAATTAGTTATTAGATTAAAAAAACATACAGAAGTGCTCTGTTTTTTTTTTTGGGGGGGGTGG
>NW_006239051.1:802757-824970 GCF_000226075.1 Solanum tuberosum
TGTGAGGGATTGGATAAGTCAAGTATCATTCCATAAGCGCATATAGAAGTTAACCATAACCAACATGCAAGATCAATCATATTCACAGATAAAACTCGATAATACTGAGAGTTATTTGGAATTTTTCAAAACAGCCATTAAAATGCCAATGTGAACGATATATAAAAAGTATGACAGCATAACCTCCTCATATCAGAAGATACAACCCTTAAACTACACTGTTTCAGCAGTAAACTATAAAACAGAGAAGTTATACAGTGTTTCCAAAGAAAAGACATGTGAGCAATGACTTCCACATAGCAAAACGTCCAACTAACACCAATTCACAACTCACAAATCCAAAAAAATGCATTAATTTTTACAAGCAGATAAAAAGAAACCTTCTCTGAATGTGTTCACTTAACTCTCCCATTATTTTTAAAAGGGGGAGAAAGACTGTATATACACTTCCCAACGATGTCAGACAGAAAGAAGCATGCAACAAGTAAGCAATTGTCACTCAATAATAAAATCAGACTGAGGAACAGCATGTTGATAAAGAAAACGGCACCTTTGAAAAGATCCTATCAAGATCCTGCAAGGGCTCTGTCCGCTCAAAAAAATAGACCAGATACTCCAATAGTTTCTGTAGATATTCTAGGTACTGCCTGTAAAACAGCAAAAAGGAAAATATTGCATATCACAAAGACGTAGAAATCATAAAGAGGAGGAATGGTTTTACATTCAAATTTGAACTTTACAGAAACAACAAGATTTCACCAAAACTAACAGGCAGTTATTTCAAAAGTTGTTCCCTGACACTGTCTATACCTCATTCAACTATATTAAGCAACAAACTCTTAACGATATATCTGATTTGAAAGATTGAATATTCACACCAACTAGAGACATTCTTACCTAGTCGTCTTTGCTTTATGAGGAATCTTCTGTGGTTCAGAAAATACATTAAGATAAGCTGTGTATTCAATTGGCTCACCAAATTTGGAGTTGATATACTCGTTAAACAATTCGTGTAAGTCAAGGTATCGCCCAGAACCTTCCTGTCAACATGTCACAATAGCAAAATGGAATAAAAGACAACTGGTATCACACAATTATCAAGAAGCAAACATAAAGAAGCAATAGACACCAGGAGGGACAGATTAACCGAGAAGTCCCTGCTTCAAAAGTTATACAGAGTTACACGTAAGCATAATCTCACTGCAGAATCATTAGATTAAAATGGAAAAATTCACATAAACATCTGCTATAAAAAGCAATTACTAATTCGTGATCTGGCTTGTATGGAATGAAAACTATATTCTCAATTCTAACTTCTATGAAAGCCTCCCATTTCTTCTCTTCGATGAACTTTGATTTTCCCAGAGAGTATTCTAATTTTTGGCCTAAATCTTCTTTTGACGATCAATACAACCTTTGATCAAAAAGATATACCTTGATTATATCTCATCTCTTGAACAAGTTTAGTAGTGAATATAGCGGCCCTATTGTTCCAATTGAGAGAACAACTAATGATTTAGCGTTTATATAAACTTCTAGTTCTCTCTTTTGCAGTAAGTAGACAAAGTCAGTCTAATTTCAAGTTCCAATACCAACACTAGTTTTTACAACAAGCTGTTAACTAACCCAACGACTGAGCATATGCTTCTATACGACATAATTTCCTTATCATAAAGCTATAGGATCGGTGAATGTTCGATTGCATTAGCTTTTCAATACAACTGTTGTATCACATAATAGAAAATCCTCACTATCAGGGAAGAGCTAACTGATAAAATACAAGATCTGTCTCGCAACTGCAAATACTCAGAGCAAAAAAAGGATGTCTAAAACTTAGCCGATGCCCAATAAATAAACAGTGTAAAAATGTAATATGCTAAAAACTACTAAAATCACTGTAGTAATTAATATTTCAAGCAAACTCGCTAAACATGCAACGAGAATCCATCATCTCATCAAAAAAAAATACAAGCAACTAATTTCCTGCTAGAAAGAAACAGGATATGAGGCACAGATAGGAGACGAAGAGTGACACTGACCTCGCCACTAAACTCAATTTGTGGTTCTTCTTTGAGGAGCTGCTCATATTCATCACCAGTATCAATAATAGCACGCGCAGCAGGATGCCTTCTATGGTACTCACGAATCTAAAAATCACAAGCACAAATACACAGAGCAAGTTCATAAAACAAAACAAATTGAACTAAGTAACCACAGAATATAGAATATGAAAAACAATAAGAGCTGAGACTGTTTTAACCTCTTTCAATCGGTCATAAAATGCACTAAACACATTTGTTCCAGTTGCTGTCTGGCCTCCCAGAGCTGCAATTTCATCCTTCCTCGCTCCGTCTTTGTCTTCATATATATCTACCTACAACACAAACATCAATTGTTAACTAACTTCGAGTAAAAATTAAAATACAAAATTAATTCAATTGTAAGCGGGAACAAGAAATTACCAGTTTGTGTGTGGTGTCAATGATTTGCTCGATCATGTTACGAACGCGGTGGCTCTGGTGGAGCCGGTCCTTGTTAGTAGCCGGCTCAGTCTGGAGATCCTTCACAATAAGGCGCTCGAACCGCTCAACTTCCTCGTGCGATGCACGAGTCACCTCCAGTAGAGTCGACGACATTGTTCTTCCACTTCCACTTCCACTGCTACTACGTTACGCTCTGCAAGAACTAGGGTTTCGAGTTCGTCTTCTATCTTTTTCCTTTACGCCTAGAACTTGCCGGTTCAGAGGAGCTCGGTTTTGCCGGGTTGGAGTGATATTTCTATTGGTTTATTTTATATTTGTAAGTGCGCATTTGGCCATCAAAAAAGAAAAAAAAAAGTTATTTAAAAATTCCCAAGTTGGATTATAACTTTTTGTAATAAATTTTTAGAATGTAAATGTATTTTTTTTTAAATATAATTTTAAGAGAAAATTTTAGTTGTAATTGGAAATTTTATTAACAAACGCTTATCTTTAAATAAAATGAAAATTTTCCATAGTCAAACGATTAGTGTTCTGATTCCACCCGTAGTTTGATTTGAGATATAAAAAAAAAAAAAAAACTCTTTATTTGCATTAAATTATAATCTTTCAATTTAAAAGTGTATTATTATACTCTTTTAGATTTTTTCGAATATAATTTCAAATTATAATTTGAAATTAAAATAATTTTAGACATAATAGATTTCAACTAACGAAACATTACCTTCATAACTTCAATATATTACTTCTCAATAAAAATTTTACATAACAAAAACAACATAAAGCATTAATAAGTAAACTAAAAATTAAGCAAGTAACTGTTCGAATCTAGAATAAGATTATAGTCCTAATAATGCAAAGAAAAGATAAGTGGAAATTAGAAGGAGATGAAGAAAACATATAAGGACAAAAAATTGTGTATCTGAGCAAGAAATAATGCAATAAACTAAATTTTAAGCAAGTAACTGTTTGAATCAACAATAAGATTATAGTCCTAACAATGCAAAGAAAAGATAAGTGAAAATTAGAAGGAGATGAAGGAAACATAAAAGGACATTTTTTTGTGTATTTGAGCAAGAAATAATGGAAAGGGGTAAAAAATGGTTTCTAGTTTTTACTAATTTTAATTTTGTGTAGGCGTGATTGTATAATTATTGTCCAGGTGAAATTACAAATTACAATTGCAAACTAAAATGAAGAAAATAAGATCTCTTCTGGTTTAGGCGTGAATATCTTACTCTCTTTAAGGTGATTCAAGTCTATTGCGATAAATTTTTCGCGGATCCAACAATAATCTTCTTGGCTTGTCTCCTCCAAGATACAACAAATTATTCACAATGTATAACTCAACAAATTGTGGAGGGTAGTATGTACGCAAACCTTATCCTTGCCTTGCGAAGGTAAAGAAATGATTTCCGATGGATCCTTCGGCTCAAGTAAAGCATATCAAAGCATGTTTGGAAAGGAAATACAGTAGAGAGGTACACGAACGAAGGCCGAAGCATCTCGACTGTGTGGCTCCCCTGATGTAGTAAAAGAAATACAATAATGAATGTCACTATGCCTAAAATAATGGTCAAACTCATCGGTGACTCCTTAAAGCTGGATGTAGAATTTCGCTATGTCATTTTGACATTTTTTTTTACAATAAGCAAAAAATTGAAGGAGAGTGTAATATATTTGTTGATGATGTGGCAAACCACCAATTAAATGATTACACGTGTTCTCTAAAAATACATTATAAGAAAAAAACTAATTTTCAGCCAAAAATAATAAATAAAAATAAATACCTATTTTTTAAAATCCTACCCAACCTACCCCACCCCTCCTCCTTCGTCCTTTCTTCCCAAAACATTCCCAGCGGCAGCGCCTCCCCTGAACCTCCATTTTCTTTTTCATTTTGGAGTTTTCATTAGATCTTGATTTTGATTTATTATATTTTTGCGGTAGATTCAATTTGTTGTTATCAATTTCGTGCTTTTAAGTAGATGGAGCACAAGCCATGTGCTATATAGTCTCTTTCGTTTTGGATGAACATTGCCTTATTATTACTTTTAGATTCAAAATTGTTGGAAGTGATGAGTCTACAACGATGCGTAGCTGAAATGTATGACCCTTCATCAATCACCTATCTCACTTTTCGACAAGTAAGGTCATAATAATTATTCTTCTTAGATCAAAAGAAAAAGAAAGGAGAAGAAGATGATGGGTACGATTTTCAAATCTTGAAAAATAAGAATTAAAAGTTATTTCGATTGTAATAAAATGGAGAAGAAGAAGAGAAAATAAAACTAAAAATGGCTAAATAAAGCCTTTCACGCACTACTATGGAGTGTATCACACTCACTTTGTCATGTCAATAAAAAGTGTCAAAATGATACAGGGGCTTGACATAACGTGTCTAAAATGAACAAAGGCTAGTTAAGGTGTCTAAAATGAACAAAGACTAGTTAAGGTGTCTAAAATGAATAAAGGCTAAGTTAAAGTGTCTAAATGAAAATTGATGCCAACTTTAGGGGGTCACCGATGACTTTGGCCTAAAATAATAGAGAAGATAATGGAATCAACAAGAAGTAATACAATAATTGAAACCAAGGAGACAACAAGTAAAATTAAATCAAATAATAAGATATTAAAGAGTAAAAATACTAACATTGATAAGGAAACTAGACAACACTCAATTACATACTACTCTAATCCTCGACTTACATATCTTTTTATTTAGGGTCGTGTCTGTGGTAAGTTGTAGGTGTGTCATGCCTTTATTATAGTGCGAAATCATTGGTTTTCAAAAATCAATTTAACTTTAATAGAAAATTTGATTTTAAAAGAAGTCGTCACTTGATTTTTTAAGAGAAATTAAGAAAACTTGATTTTAAAAACTTTAACAGAATTAAGTCTAAAAAAATTAGAGTAAAAGGTTTGAGGTTCTCATTACACTTCAAAAAGGGTTTTGAGGCATTTGAAGTATCCGCTAACACGCAGTTATCCTATGAATTTTTGACTAATTTGATTTTTTTTAAAGGAATTAAACACTTGAAATGATTCTGAAAGGAAAGTTCAAATAAAATGATTAAGTGTGACAACTAACTAAGTAAAATCACTTAAAAGATTAACACAAAAGGTTCCTCGTTAAGGGGATTTAATGAAATTTAAACCACACAAACAAAGTTAGTTAAACAAGAAACAATTAAATACAATAATAAAGGGAAAAGAAAATCATAAACTTGGGCCTTTGCCCAAATTTCAAACTGTTGGAATGACAGGTCCAATTTCCTTCTATCATGTCCTAAGTCTAAGTAATTCAATATTTCAAGAATGTTGTTGCACTTTGTTTGGGGCCTGGCCCATTTTTCGTCCTTGTATCAGCTGTATACAGTTACTAATATCAGTGTATATGCTGCTTTTGGGCCAATTTTCAGCGTATATCGATACTGTATACCAGTGTATACATGCTCGTATATCATCTTCCAAAACTCGAACAATGATGAAGTCCGACTCGAGGGAATTCAACTCGATGAAATGCAATAATGGAGTCCAAAATAGACTTAGCCGATATCACATGCAACAGAGAGTAATGAAGGAATTAGTACTAATATTCATGGAGATCATAATGCACCAATCATATCAATTATGAGAGAAAACATGATAAATGGTTTTAATTAGACATGAGAAAGTAACATACAATGGCAATTCAAAAGAAAGAGGACAGGGAATTAAGGATGAAAGTCTACTGCCATCATGCTTAAGGTACAATATGCGTCAATTAAATTAATTAAGATCACATTCTTTCTTACCCATGGCATGAATAACTAAACATCATATGTAGGGGAGTAAAAAATAACCAATTATAGGTAACCCGTTCATAATTTTAAGGGTTGGGATCAAGATAATTTGAATTGAGTTTAATCTCAACCCATCAAGTCTTAACCCATTTTAAGTGAATCCATAATTGAGCTCAATTTAATCTCCAATTTCAATCCATTTTAAGACTCTTTATTTTCATTGATGTAATGTATGTTACTATATTGAATGTATGAATTACTATCTATTTTATATATTTTAGAATTTATCTATCCATTTGTAACTTCTTTTTTTAAATTTTCCTGAGTTGAAATTCAAATTATGGTTATAAAACTTAAATAACAATATATTAAAATTATTGAGATTAAGCGGGTCAAATTGGGCGGGTCAAAACCAACCCCGCTTTTAAGCCCAAAGTAAACTTGGGCGGGTCAGAACCCAACCCAATTTCTATTTCAACCAATTTTAATATCTCCAATTTCAACCCAACCCGTTCATTTGATACCCTCATATTAATCACATAGTATTGAGATAAAAACAAAATAAATAAATAAATAAATAATAATTCTCCCAATAAGACAACTGGACAATTCACATAAAATGGCAAAGAATGAACTTAACAAAGATTATGTCTACAGTAAAGAATCGGTTGGAAATGGCCCAATTTCGGTCTTTTGATGGGTTGAAACTAAGTGAGGCAAAGGGAGGGGGTTAGATTTGTAAGAAAAGAGCTAGTTTTTTTAATTGAGGAGTTGGCAAATAGATTGAACTCATAGCCAATTATAGTTAAGAACGTAGCCGAATTGAATTAACGTAGTAAAATTGGCTAAAATTTAAATAGGACGAATCAATATAATTAACTAACGAGCTTCTTAATCCTAACGAAAAATAAAACAATTAACTTAACGAAAAACTAATTAACTCGAAGATCTAAACTATTGATTAACTAAACTAATTAACAAAATTTTACGTAAAAAATACAATCTTTTTAAGAGGATTTTCGAATATTCATAAAATATTACTAATTATATACAAAATTATATAAAAATTATAAAAATGACTAAAATTACTTTTAAAATATTTTGAATTTTATAAAGCCAGTTATTTCAAATCGTTCGAAGTTGGAGAAACTCGATGATTAAAATACATTGTGGAGGGCAAAATTGGGTGTCAACAGTTTTGTCTAACCAGCTTTCCCCAATATTTCTTTAGCTACCTCTACCTCTCTTCAGACCCACTATAGCCAACCTCTCACAACTCCTTATTGGAGCATTGTGCATCTCATCTTCACATGTTTGAACCATCTATGCCTTGCTTCTTTCATCTTGTCTGACACAAAGGTCACTCTCACCATGTCCCGAATATCTTAGTTCCTAATCTTATCTCTCCTTGTATGTCCACACATCTATCTCAGCATTTTCATTTCCACTACTTTCATCTTCTGGACGTGCGAGATTTTGAACGACCAACACTCCCCCCCATATAACATAGTTGGTCTAACAACCACTTTATTATACTTATCTTTAAATCTTGGTGGCACATCTTTATCATACAAGACATCGGATGCGAGCCTCCATGTCATTCACCTCACTCCAATACAATGTGTAACATCATCATCAATCTCTCTATTTCCTTGGATTAATGGCCCAAGGTACTTGAAATTTCCTCTCTTGAGAAATAACTTGGATATCAATCCTCAATTCCACATATATCTCGTGTGTTACGTCACTAAACTCTTGCTCCCAAGTACTTTGTCTTAGTTTCACTCAAGTTGAACCCTTTTCAACTAGGGAAAAAAAGAAGTAAGACATGTGAAGCTTTAGTTTGATATCGGCTAGAGCTCCCGCTTTTTTATTTACCCACTGTATGGTGGCCAAACCCACCAAATAGAAGTAGGTAAGTTCCATAGATTACTACATTTCACATCAATATTTTAGAATCCAACGGAAACTATATGAAAAAAGGGAAACATATAAAGCTACTTTCGTCTCAATTCCAACAAACAATCAGAAGTAAATGTAAATCATCAACCTCTTGCGTAAGGAGCATAAACCTCCCTTTCCTTCTTTTGGAAACTATAGTGTAAAGTGGTTAATTAGTGTTTCTAATCTCTGAGGAGAATAAGATCTACAAAATGTATTATTTGATCTCGCTTTCACCTACTTGCTTCCCCACACATCCAAAAATGACGGCCTAGTGCACAAAACATTCATACAGGGTTTAGGGAAGGACCTTCGTACCTCAAGAATATTTGTAATGAAGACAGTCTACCCTGACACAAATATTAATGGTTGTTTCACACACACATTACATGTACTTAAAATAGGATCCATGTTTACACATCCTAAACCACAAAGGACTTAAATCATCATATAAAATTATGGTGGTTTTGCATGTCGATGCTCCTAATTTCTGTAACTTACTTAGCAAAAGGTACTAAATGGTCCATCCCAAAACCCCATATAATCAATGGCTAATGTTTTCCTCATGCCCCACTTAGGGGCGAATTTATAGCCTTATTTATATATAGTTTACATTAATCCATAGTGTTTCCGCCAAATTAGGTATTTTATGGACATATTTTCTAGAATTGATCAATATTATCTGCTCACACTCCTTTTCTACAAATGTTAAATGGTGCACTTAGTTGAATGCCTAGTCATTTATTCAAAGAAATACGAATCAATTCTCACTTAATATATACCTACTTTTTTCTCCTTATTTAGTGGTGCACCTCACTCCTAACTTACAGTATACTTGGGATGCTTCAAAAGTTGACAAAGCTAGCGATAGCTTTCAGTTATTGAAATTCATTTATTTCATCTTTACTTTTTCCTGAAATTTAACTATGGGAGTCATCCCAAATCCTTTAACACCCGTCGTATTGTATTGTATGGTTAATTTAAATACAATGTTTGTTTTGTTTGTTACTTACATTATATTATATCGTATCGTTAGGTAACGACGAAAAAAATACGTAACGAACCGATTTATTGGTGTGATCGCGTCGTTACCTTAATATTTTCTCCTCATTTTATCTTTATTTATTATTTAATAATCATATTTCATCTTTTATCCTGCATTTTCATAGTAACTCTACCCCGTACCCTATTTTTCTGGTAGGTTTATCATTCAAAATATGAATATTTGACATTATGTAACAACGAAAAGAACGATACAATTTATCTATTCCTTGAAACGATACAATACGATACATTATGAAACAATACGTAACAACCCTCCAAACAAAGTGTAAGTAGCAAGAAATATTTACGTACACGACGGAGGTGTATATAACCTTTCTAACCCTTTACAAATTTGTTTTTGGTTTTATACCTTTTCTTTGTTACTAAAGGATCATAATTTTACACGCAAGACATGAAAATAACAGACAACAGATCATGTTTGCATGATCATCATCGATCATCTGTTACATATTGTAAATGGTCTTAATCAAGATGAGCTACACAATTTTGCTTACTACAAAAATGTATAAAATTAACCAAAAACAAATTTGTACTTTTGGGTATATGTTGGTACTATATATGACAAGGTCTCCTACACAAATGAATGTGCTCTACTATCAGAAAAAAGAAAGAATATAATGGCCTTTTGTATGCAACAAATCGATTAAATAAAAGTTTCTTTCTGACTCTTCAAATCCAACACAGCTAACAATGACCGACCTTTGGAATCTGCAAAGACTATAATTGAATATATGAGCCAATTTAAACCCACTTTTCCCTTTTACTTTACTTAAAATAATTAAATTCTTTGTCCCTCAATCTCTTCACGTCTCTCTAATTCTCTTTTAAACAATTGCTAACCTAAATGACACGGCCTAATTAAGTTTATTTTGGGTAGTGCATTTAATCTTTCATGATGCTCCTCCATCTCGTTGATTATCATTTTATTATTATGCTAATGTGAAAACGTACTCGTATCAGGTATTTATACTATATTTTATTAACGTAGTGGTAAATAATATATTAAAAGTGATAATATGTAATTAGCACTTTAGTTGTGGCTTAGTGCTCAGTGAAGGTTGAGAACCATAACGCCTTAGTGGAAGAAAATTATTTTCATTTGTCCAAATTAAATTAGTTGAGATGGGCGTTTGATCCTTTAAGTTCTGAATACATTATCATATTATCTTACCTGGATTCTTAATCTCTCTCTCTATATATATAATAATTCCACTAAATATCGTCAACACCAATTCGTTTAAATTAAATAAAAGTAGATTTTTTACTTGTCATTCCAATTTGGCAATTTTGTCCGTTCGCCGCATCCTGACACGATTTGCCATCATCCAATATATATTAATTTGTAGATCAATTATAATTAGGTTATGGAGTAGGTAGAGTCGTGTGAGTTCAGTCGAATTCAATAACTTCAGTTCAAATCTCATATATTTTTTAAGAAATCATATTATTTAGTTTAGAACCCATAACTTAAAAGAGCTAGAATCTCGAACCTTTAAGTTTCAAATTATAGTTTCTCTTCTGAATAGAATTAACCTGGTATTTAAATAGAAAAGGATAAACGAATGGATAAATTATCCCTGAAGTACAGTTGGAAAACTTTGTTCATATACATCCAAAGCCACAAGAGTCTTTTTTCAATTCTAACCCATGATTCATCACTTTATAGTTTATATTGTTCAATTTATTATGTTACATTCAGGGAAGTGACAAAATAGTTTGCCAGTTAAGGACAGTGATCATTTAACTACTACCAACTACTATTCATAATTTTAATTATTGCTAGTGTCTCACTTTTATTTTATTTTAATGGAATTGAATTGAATTGTTTAGTTTATTTTATATTCTATATATTCTGTGGTTTTGCCGCCTCCACTGGGTACAATGTAAGTCAACAATGCTACAGTAAATGATTAGTTGTATAAATTGCCATATTTTATTTCTTTTTAATTAAATAATAGATTAATCAAAGTCTTATTGTTTATTTAACTAAAACTAATAATAAAGTACTCACATAAATTTAAAGATCTTTTGAGCATTCTGATTAAAATATAGTTTTTTGATAGATTCCAATTTCCATCCCTACGACTGTATTTTTTTTCATTGATTCTTTTTTATTTTGACGAATTATTCATTTTGGATCTTGATAGTGACGCCGTTAAAGATGCTTCCATTTTTTTAATATAAATTTTTGAAATCACATAGTTTTAATATGAAATTACAATCTATCTCTATTTAATTTGTCAATTCACTTAATCCACAAAAAGTAAAATAAACCGGATACATAATATATAGCTCGAATACATTAAAAACTAGGTCGGATACATTATAAATAAACCGGATACATAATATGTAGCTCGGATACATTAAAAACTAGATCGGATACATTAAAAACTAGCTCCGATACATTAAAAATTAGCTTGGATACATTATAAAATAATTTAGAATCACATTATTTTAATATGAAATTACAATCTATCCCTATTTAGTTTATAATTACATTAATCCCTGAAAAAGTAAAATAAACCGGAAACATAATATGTAGCTCGGATACATTATAAAATAAACCGGATACATAATATGTAACTCGGATACATTAAAAACTAGATTGGATACATTAAAAACTAGCTCGGATATATTAAAAATTAGCTCGAATACATTAAAAACTAGCTTGGATACATTATAAAATAATTTAGAATTAGGAGAGAAATAAGGGATTTTAGAGATTTTTAGAAATAGAAGGGAATATTAGAAATAAGGAAAATTCACATGAGAGATAAGTGAGAACATATCATTTAAATAAAAATTTAAGGGAAAAAATTGTCGATATAAAATCTTGATGATGATAAAAATTTATTTGCACTGATCAGTATTTATACGAATCAACCCACCGAATATATAACACTTACACTGACTAATCTTTCCTTGTCTTATTAAACATATTTGCAATTCAAAAACTGAGAGAATCTTTCCATTTTTAAATTTAACATGTTTAACTTTGCATCAAATTGTTCGATAAATTAACCATGTCCATGATAAATATGTCTCATCACATTTTACACGTCCCACCGTATTTTAATTTACTTTATACTTTTATGATCATTTTTCATTAAACATACAAGAATGTCACCCTCTCAAGACCTGAAAGGCCTAATAATAATTGCATAAATAGTGTCGCTAAATAGAACATATAAAGTGACAAATTAAAAGTAGAAGGTGATGGAATTGTACAATATAATTATCAGTTGATAAAGATGTTCCATCTAATTAATGGAAATGGTGCCTTATGATCACTTACAAATTGAATAGAATACAATAATCTTTTCAGATCTTTTATAAAAAAATGTAAAATTAAAAACAAATTTGTAAAGAAGAATATTGAATCGAATTGATATTCAATTTACTCATATTATATATGTGCTGATAAGCACGTTTCACTCTCAAAGTTTATTTATAATATAAGCAATATCTTTTATAATTTATAATATAAGCACTATCTTTTATAATTTATAATATAAGCACTATTTTTAATCTTTTAGTACTAGTATCATTTTGAATTCTGACACATTACCAAACATTTTTGTTTTTATCTAACTGATTATATATAAGTGGACGTGAAGCACGCATTCGTTCTCAACTGTTTGTACTACTAAAAAAAAAAAAAAAACACATGGGGTCCCTTATTATAGACCAAAAACACTTTATTTTGGGCTTATTAAACAACTTTTTTCATACTCATGTGTTTTTTATACTAGAGATTATTTTTGTTTATATATAGGAAAAAAGTCTGGAAAATATTCTAATTTTGGCCGAAATTGTTGTTATGATACCAAATTTTATGGAAGACATTTTACCCCTGCACTATTTAATAACGTATTTTAAAGGTATATATGTGCCAACGTGAACACATTACTATTTATAATGATGCAATATTTATAATGTCCACGTGGACACATATATACCTTTAAAATGCACTATTAAATAGTGCAGGGGGTAAAAGGTCTTTTCCAAAGTTCAATATTGTTACAACAATTTCGGTCAAAGTTTGAATATATTACAGACTTTTTTCCCTTATATATATATGATATGATTTTAAAAGCGTTTAGGTAGTTAACGACGAGGGTTTACTATTTAGGTAGTTAATTAAGGTAGGGGTGAGTTTTAGAAATAAGTAATTGTTTTTGATGTTTTAAGATTTCAATATTAATCAACATTTGGAGTACGTACACAGACCATAGTATAAAGATTTTGGCGAATATCTTCCTTAGTAGAAGTTCTAATTTTGTAAGTGTGATAGTATACTTTCGTATCGAAAGAGTAGTGATGGATGCAGTGTTGTAGCATCGAAATAAATTAAATCTTGTATCCGCTTCTGAGTCGAACTCAAATTAGTGGCTGCTCAAGTGACGAAAAGTTGCTAGAAAATAAAGAAGATGACTGTCATTTTCCACAAAGGAATGGGACCTCATATAGTCCTTCACTTTTTTGAACTGATTTTCACATAAGTGAGCCATGTGAGATGAACACTTTAGCAGTAATGTAATGTCACTATATGGCCATACCCTCTGCTCTCTACCCTCAAAACCAACATTTAGCTATATATATATATATATATATATATATATATATATCGTGGTGGAGCTAGGATTATTAACAAGGGGGTTTAAAATTTGAAGAAATAAACACACAAACTAATTGAAGGGATTTGACTATATAAAAAAATTTAATTATATATAAATAATAATATTTTCCGTCCGAAGAGGTATAGAGTCTCCATCAAAGAAAAAGAAATGTAACTACCGACAAGATTTGGTAACGGGGACCATATGGCCCACGTAAAAATGGAAAATCAGCGGCGGCAGAGAGATGTAACTAGTCACTCTCTAGTGCCATTTTGACTAAACTTTGTAACCAAATTGTACACGATCTACGCTTGAATACTTTTTTAAAAATATTTTATTCGGTGTCTGGTATTCATATTGAGTCCTACTAAATCCGAATTCAAACTTAGAAGTCCCACATTCAAGAGACTCGAACTTGAGGCTTCTGATTAAAAATAAAAAATACTTATCATTCCACCACAATCTTTATTGGTAATGTTGGATTTTCTAAGTGGACCTTTGACATGAAAATCAAATAATTAATTGGCTGAACAAGTAGGTCAAATGGAACATTACATTCAAATGTTTCTCTCGTTTATTCTTATTTGTCTACTTTCGACTTTGCATGCCTTTTAAAAAATAAGATTTAATATGAATAGTTTACCATAATATCCATATTAATTGATGTATGGTCTTATATTTTAAAAAATGATTTAGGGAATAAATAATTAATGTTGAACATAAAATTGATGAATTTTATAATGATTTTAAATTAACATTCAATAATAACTATATTTTCAGTTAGACAATTTTGAGTTCGGTGGATTTCGCAATCATAATGTAAACGACTTTATAAAGTCTAAAGACAGAAGAATAATCCAACATCTCGATTATTTTGTTCGATGTAGCTCTCCCACATGTTAACTCTACTTTTAAAAAAAATAAAAATAGAGACCATAACTGAAAAGCTTTTAAGGCTTTAACCAAAATAGATACTTTTTTGTTCTATTTTATTTGTCGATTATATTTTAATTTTTTTTTTGTCTATCTTAGTAAATGATCCAAATAATTTATTATTTTTTAGTAAAAAAGATGTTTATTAAAAAGCTAATAAATACAATTTACTCTTCATATTCTAATATATTTTGAAAATTAAATATTATTAAGAAGATAAAATACAAAAATATATATTAATTTTTCTTAAAAATATACTTTCCCTGTTTACTTTATTTTGTTCATGAACAAAGAAATCCAGGCATATTTTACGCTGTTAATATTTCAAAAAAAATTGGAAATTATTTGAGGATGAATAGTTAATGTCAATAGTAAAATGTGAATTTTTTATTTTTTTTATATTTATATAAAAATCGATAAATATAAATAAATAATTAAAAGAGTACTTTAAAAAAAATAAAGTATCAAATCAACATAGATCAAAGTAAAAATATAAAGGAGGGAGTAGGTAATTAGAGAATAAAAAAGCAATTTGGGTATGTGGTGGTTGAGATTTTGACATTAATCAAAAGTTTAGCATCATATTAACCATTGTTAGTGCGCCTAATCTCCCTATATTTTCATTAATTAAGGGAAGAAAAATTCAAATTTGACTTCGTGTAATTCGTTCCCTTTTGCCTGCTTCGCGGTTTCAGATATATAATCATTTTTTGTACAAGTGCCACGACATATATTTCGTCGAAGAAATTGTCCTTCTAGTAAAAATTTATCTTTATCAAATATTTACAACAAATTAATACTATAACTTATATTGATTAAGTAATTTAATGAAATAAAAAATGTATTTTATTATAACTTAAACTTTTAGGCTATTAGCACTTGGTGATATTTTCTGCACTAATTTATCTTTTTGGAAAGCTTTGCATATGTTAATTTAATGTAAACACTCGAAGATAATGATTTAGTTAAATTTTTGCCATCCGTTTCCGATAACCTGCAGAAAAACGCCAAACCCGTTTTGTTTGCACCCCCAATTTGAGCATAACATATTTGGAAAAATTTATAGTGAAGGAATCAACTTCAATGAATAAACATGTGCAAATATATATATGCAAGTAGGCTATTGACATCAAAAAGGGGAAAAGAGAAAAAAGTAACAATACGTGGTCTGCTTTTTTGTCTGCAACAACTTAATTATTATAATTTATACTTTTCTTTTTAGTTAGTTTTAAAAAAAATAACATATTTTTATATTAAGTAATAATTTAATTTTAAAATATATATTTTATTTTTAATGAAATAATTTATAACAACACAAATATTCTAGATCACAATACACAAGTTTTAAAAAAATTTCTTTTTTTCTTAAGTTTCGAATTAAGTTAAACTAATTCATATAAAATGAAAACTAAGAAATATGTAAGTATTTATTATCAAAAGAAATGTCTAGTTTGTGACTCTTCAATGCGTGAGTAAGAAAGACTGACCTTTTATTATCAACAAAGACTAACAAATTGGTCCCCTCATTTACTGAAATGGCCAACTACTTGCAACAATTTGTCCCTCATTCTCTTCAACTTGCATCATTCTATTTAATTACTCATCATGGACTTCCATCTCCTTTAATTTACTACTATTCTTTATTATACACTTCTATAGTATAGTTGAGTACAATTATTATTATTATTATTATTATTATTATATATATAAAGTATATTCTTCGACGATCATTTCGCTGCTTTAGAGTGTGTATAAACGGTCATTGGTATTTATCAAGAGAGAAATATTAAAAATATTCTTACACTTGGTGTGAATTAGTAATTTCGTTTCTGAACTATTAATAACCTTAAAAATATTCATTTCTTTAACTAACTTAACTTAAATACACCCACAATCTTGCAACATGAGTGAAATACACCCCTAAATTTTCGCTAAGTTTAGGGTGTTTTCAACACTTCTCTATGTTTTTTATTATAAGTTTCCTCCTCCTACAAGAGTTTGATCCCACTTGTTATGCCATGTAACAAATTGAGAGTGTATCTAAGTTTAATTAAGACTGTCAATAGTTTAGAGACAAAACTAATAATTTACACCAAGTTCACGAGTGATTTCAAATACTTCTCTTTGTCTATTAGTAACCTGAGCATTTGATTTTAATACGTCAATATACTTTTACGAAGAACAATACAACCAATTGTTTTTTAATTAAAACTAATAAATATTTTACTATCAATCCAATTTGGCAATTTAAGTCGTCCATTCGCCACATATTAAAAATTCATCAATCATTCAATTTTTTATAATCAACTTATAATGCATGGATCAGTGTAAGACACATCCAATGTCTGTTAAACAAATATATCTTCTAGTATCAATCCAATTTGGCAAATTTTGTCTGTTCGCCACATATTGAAAATTAGTCAATCATTCAAATTTTATTTTTTTAATTACTCTTATAACGTCATGGACTGTGTAAGACACATCCAAATTCACTTAATTGTCCATTTGCATTAGATTTCTTATGAATAATTAAATGTTTGCTTTACCCTCTTCAAATTTAATTTCAGAACTATACTGAGTTTGTTATTATTGTTATTGTCGAAAAAGGGAAAAGAAAAAATAATTAGTTTAGTTGAAAATTATCATTTTCTAGAGCATAAAATGGTTTAACGTATTTTTTAATTCTACGCCAGGGGTGCATCTTGTACTTCAATTCTTTATGTTACATTCAGGATTAGTGAACAACTAACTGCTACCAACTAATACTAATTAACTTTTAATTAGTGTTTTAATTAATGCTAGTGTTTCGCTTTTATTTTATTCTAATAGTTAGTTTATTATATAGTTATCTGGCTCTTCCACTTTCATTGGTTACAATGTAAGTCAACAATTGCTACATTAATTGCAAGCACATCGCAATTGGTTAATATAAGACAAAAAAAAAGTTAATAATTTTTGTATTTTATTTCTCTTTTGAACCACCAAGAATCTACAATTTCCTTGTTTATTTAAATCCAATTAAATTATTATGAATTTAAGATCCATTGAGCATTGTGATTTAATTATATATTTTTTATAGGTTCGTTTCTCTGCAATTTTATTCTATTTTACTAAATTCTTTATCGAGTATAACGAACTATTCATTTGGGGATCTTGATAATGACGCCGTTAAGAAAGCTTAATTTTATTTTACTTTTTCTTCTATCATAAATTATTTATCATAACTTTTTTTTATAAGTCTCTTGAAAAACTTTAATGATGAAGATCTTTATCTAGTTTGTCCTTTTTTTATTTGAACAATTATAAATAATTGAGGTGCTTATAATCTAGTCATAACTATTAAGGAAAAATTGAAAAAAATAATTAATTTTATTTAAATTTTTAAATATTTAAAATAATTATTTTAAAAATTACGATATATAATTTGAAACGAAAGGAATACATTCTATAATTATTATTTTGCGTTAAAAGGTAGGTAACAGATTCCCTTGTATAGTGGGTTGGCCATGATCAATAGTTTTGGTTCGGATAAATTACTTAGCTAAAGCCTAAAAGTTCTACTTGGTTCGGATATTGTTGTATTTTCAATTTTAACCATCTTTCAATTCTACATTAATTAAAAGACTAATTATATTCTAATCCATCTACGTGGATACAAATATGATTAAAAAAATAATAATCTTGGTTGGTGTGCTAGTTAGGTACACCTCACCAACCTTCATGATAATGATGTATTAATCACATTTTTAGTTCTTTTAATACTGTATCTCAAAGTAAAATATCCTCCCTTTCTAGTTATTTGTTTTCATTTTCTTTTACATGTTTCTTAATGCTAATCAAGTGAAAATTTTAACTATTTTACTCATTATTGTTATTCGAGCAATCATAATATTACCTCATAGTTAAAGTATTTATAGGTAAAAAAAATATACTCATAATTTGAGACGGAGAGAGCATATGGTAATTAATTAAGAAACTCAGAAGGCAGGTTCAAGGTATTTTCTCTATTCTACTTTTACATTACTTAAAAAGATAAAAATAAATAAATAAATAAATAAAGAATTAGAATATTTTTCAATTCTAATTAAATACTAACAATAACAATAATATTTTAAGTATAGTATTAGGATCTAGATTTGGAAAGAGTAAAGTCTATGTAAATTTTATTTTTATTTTGTTGAATGTAAAAGTTATTTCTAATAGATCTTCTTTTCTCATTTTCTTGAATAGGTTTGAAAAAAATAGCGATAATATCTCACAAAATCACTCAATTTTAAAAAAATTATCAATAGAGTCAGTCAACTGTCAACATAAGCCTTTGTATCAATAAAATCACTCTTTTCATGTAATTATTTTTATTTATTTTATCTTACGCAAATCCACTAACTAATGTTTTATAGGATTAATATTCTAATAAAACGTGCTACACGAGTTCATGTAACTTTTCAATCACTTTTACATTTCTGAATGGGACAAGGGGAAGGGGGGTGGGGGTAAATAAGTAGGAAAGAAAGATAAAAGGAGAAAGAAAACGTGGCTTCATTATGTCCTTGTCGTCAGAATATTTAAATTTTATTAACGTACAAGATAGAAACGTACATTTTTCATAGCTTACGACTCCCTCCGTTTAAAAAGGAATGACTTAATTTGACTTGTAATGAAGTTTAAGAAAAAAAATAATAATTTAATCTTGTAGTTCTAAATTAAAGTTATGTCAAATGTACCAAAATTTCTTTTAATCTTATGGCCTTAAACATGACACGTGAAAAGTTGAAGTTAAAATATTACCAAAAAGAAAAAGGGTCATTCTTTTTTAAACAGATGAAATACTAATTTTTTAAAAACTATTAAGTGTAGATGGTGCAGAAACTTCATTTTTATTTATCATAGAAACTATTTTACTTTATATTTAAAAATGATACTTATATTTTTGTGAGAGTTATCTGCAAATTAGGCGTTTGGTCGTATAATAGTTTTTTTAAGAAATACTTTTTGTGTCTATGAATTAATTAATCTCTAGTATTAGGTAAGATTTCTTTTTCATCCTTATAGTTGAAGTGCTATAGAGCGTGCTAAGTTACCAAATATTACAAAAACTAAACTGGGGTGTTTGGTCAAAGTTTTTCGGAAATTTTAGGTTTTTTGAATAATAGCAAATGTTAGTTTTTGAATAATAGCAAAACTTTTGAAATCTTTGCCAAACAAAATATTTTGTTTTAATATTGACAAAAACACTTTCAAATTAATTAGCTACCGACAAAGAAATATGTACATCTCTTAAAAGTGTTTATTTTTTTCTTAATAGCACACCTAATAATTTAAAAAATTAAAATAAGCAAATTTTAATAGCTCGGCCAAACAAATTTATAAAACCATTATACAATTCTTTGTCATATTATGGCACATGAACAAGAGAGGGAGAGCTATGAAAATGGTTGATATAACTGCCGGGGCTCTTTTGGTGTGAGGGATAAATGATAGTTAATTTTGAAATTAATTATAAGATGAGTTTATTACGTGTTTAGTTTAAATAAAATTATGGAATTAGTCATATCACTGTTCATATATTGGAGTATGATCTATGTACACTTTACCCTCTCTTAACTCAATGGTAGGATCCCAAAATTGTAGTGTTAATAATTTTATCTCATATTATGGGTGAGATCTGACAATTCTGAAGTAAGTAATCCCGAGATAACTTAGTCTACGTATACTTTATTCTCTCCGAACCTAACTGTGAGATTCCGAGATTATAGTGTTAATTATATTATCCTATATTGAAAGTAAAATCTGACAATTCTGAATTAATTAATCCCAAAATAACTTGTTATCCCATCGAACAAAGTGCTTTTAGTACAATCAGAAGAGTAATTTGATATTGTTGGTCAAACTTGAGAAGCATAACCTTTAATAGACAATGAGATCTTGGTTATTCAAAACCACAATTATTCCAATCAATGAACTTGGATAAGATTTCCTTTTTGATTAAACACATTGAACTTTCTATCAAATTATTATTTTGATAAAAATGTTCACTAATACTGTCTAATCACCTTTTACACGCCCCACTCTAATTTAATTTAATCCTTGTTCTTTATCTCATATTCGAGATTCACAAATTAGTCACTCTCAAGATCCTCCAAAGTCCTAAATATTGTTGAATCAACATAATAGTGTTATATGTTATTGAATTGTCTGATCATCTCATAAAAAAATTAAGTGATTAAAATAAATATATTTTTAATTACTTAAATATGTGATATATTGACTTGTAATCTTACATATGAACTTGATACTTTTTCATAAGCTAAATATGAGGATTTTTTTATTTTTTTACATTTTGGATGGCAGTGACAATTTAATCTATGAAATCACTTATCGATTCTTAAAATGATAGAAAAATATATAATTTAATTATTTAATTATATTATGTTTCAACAAATAACAAAAGTGACATTCACAAAAACAGATGATAATGATTCTCATATGGATTCCTTTTTGACTACTTTAAAAATACTTCCGGCTTTATATTCTATCATTAAGTGGAAATAATTACGTAAAATCTACGCTAATTATTAGGTACGAATTCTCAAAGTATATCTACAATAATATTCTTTAACCCAATTCCTTATGTTTTATCCAGCTGATCAAGTTACCGTGAATCACGTCGTCAATTATTTGTAAAAATATCTGAAGCTCACTTAACTTTAAGAAATTATCTTCTAATATTATTCAATTTTATTTTATATATATATAAAATCACTCAACTTAAAAAATTTCTCAAATAAAATCACTCAATTAGAAATGTAATTTTAAAAAAGTTCACATGAAAAAATAAATTAAATTTTATTGCATATAAACATAGATCACAAAAATAAAACAAATAAAAAAAGACTATATTTTACATCTGATATTCCGTAATTATCAAAATTATAAGCCTAAAAATTTACCGGATTCTAAAATATTATTCAAATTCATTTTTCTTTTTAAAAAAATATCCGAATTCCATATATCGATTTACAATATTTCTTGGTTTTTGGCGCTTAAAAGGGCTAAAAATTATGGACCTCCAAAGTTTAATTATATTATAAAATAATAAAAAATATGTGTAT
This sequence comes from Solanum tuberosum, assembly GCF_000226075.1. Taxonomy (NCBI): domain Eukaryota; kingdom Viridiplantae; phylum Streptophyta; class Magnoliopsida; order Solanales; family Solanaceae; genus Solanum; species Solanum tuberosum. The sequence goes on from NW_006239051.1 coordinate 824,693, forward strand.
TACTATATAAGAAGAGTGAATAAAATTCACCCTTCTTTCGACACGTGGCACCAAGATGGCCCACCTACTTTATATTTGGTTTTTGAAGATGGCCCACCTATCACAAAGATGGCCCACCTACTTTTATACACTCCTCTTTCATTATATTTTAATTTTTTCCTTTTTAAATAGTACTAAAAAATAAATTTAAAATATCACAAATTCGATTAACTCTCAAAATTTTATGCGAATTCTATAATTAAGACGAAGGGAATAACATATATTATTTGAAAAATTAC
>NW_006239051.1:826772-845683 GCF_000226075.1 Solanum tuberosum
AAAATAACAACTAAAAATATTTAAGAATCATATAAGAAATTTAGTTGAGTTTCGTAAAAGTACCTACGTCACATAAAATGGAACAGAAAGAGTAATATATATTATTTGAAAATGATATAAGAAGTGCTATAAATCACAATAAATTAACAACTTCAAAATATATTTAACAAAATCACATACAAAAAATTATATAACTCTCCAAATTTCATCGGTGTCACATAAATTGAAACAAAGAACTACTCCCAATTTATGTTATTTACTTTCCTTTTTAGTCAGTCCCAAAAGAATGTCACATTTCTATATTAAGTAACAATTTGATTATAAAATATTTATTTTACCCTTAATGAAATAATTTACAGTCATACAAATTTATATCATTCATTTTGGACCACAAATTTTAAAAGTCTTCCTTTCTTTTTTAAACTCCATGGCGAATCAAACTACCTCACATAAAATGAGACGGAGGAAGTAATATACATTGGGCGCGGGAACCTAATAACTAGTATATATAGGAACTTGATTCTTTTTTCTTTTCTAAAAAAGTTATATATTGTAAAGTATTCCTCTATTTCAGATAATAAAAGATAAAATAATGAAACCAGACTAATCCTAAAATATAGGCTAAGAGGTAAATATATAGGTCTTGTAACTACTCCGACACTGTCAACAACACTAATAAAACTTAAGTAAATATATGGAACTACTTAATAAAGGGATATAAACTACTCATATCCCAATTCACTCGGTCCTATTTGATTTCGAATCACTCTTCAAACATAAAAGTCATTGCTTTACTTCAAATCTCAATTCTTTATATGTTTTTCTGCTTTTATTTTACTATTTTTTTTACAATAATTATAAAATTACTTCGCCTTCTGAAAAAATTACAATTATAGATTGACTGAATTGAATGCAAGATATTAAATCTTTAAAATTTTATTTTATTTATGATATGTGGTGGAAGTCATATGAAATTACAAAGCATCTTGTTCATTATGATTTAGCAAACACCCTAGATACACTATAATGAAGATTTAAACAAGAAAATAAAAGTAAAGACTTCTGAATATAAAATTTGGAAAAGTGAATATTTGGTAATGAGATTGAGAAATAAAATTTCTATATCACACTTTAAATCATGAGTTAAATTATATAAAAATGACTTTAGAAAAGTAATTCATATCATCAAGACATATAAATAATAATTTATTTTATCATATCAAAATATTTTTTTGTGGTAAATTTAGTTGCGTAATTATACAAAAGAAAATTTCAAATTTGAGTGATTTTATAGATATAAAATAAAATAAAATAACTTAATAATTACAAGATAATTCTCAAAGTTGAGTGTGACGTTTTGAAATATTTACGCAATAATTTTAAGCCTCAAACATAAAGTGCACGCGCACGTACACAATAGTTATTTATTACATTATTCTTTTCTACGAGAACTAAAAAGATATGTTAACTATTCATTCAAAAGGTGCTCATCAAAATTATTAATTAACAAAAAGAGTACCTAGGTAGTTAAGATTGCGTTAGGTGTCGATATCGATTGTTAGTATATCTTATAGTCTTAGCATTATTTTCCTTATTATGGTTGGTAGAAATATGATATAACTGCTGAAAAGTGAAAAGTAAGAGGCGTGTGGAATATGTTGTTATAATATATTAATAAAATAAAAGATACTTTCTTCCGTCAATTATCCCACCTCTTTTTCACAATTCTATTTTTTTAATGTATACGGTTGGATTTAATTATGTCAAGTTGATATATCATAAAAATTGTGTAATTTTTGACCATGTATTCTTTAATTATATTTCGTTTGACGTGATTTTACTCGTGAAAAATAGAGTATACTTAGTGGTGTTTTCATGCTGAAATCTCATTAATATATAAACGTGTTATTTAATTTGGATTTATTTAGTATTTATGTTCTCCAATTTTTAAAGTAAATATTTAAATTTATACAAAATTAAATAAGTAGACATACACGTTTTAATGTGACAATTCACGTGAGATTACTCTTAAATTAATTTATATTATGTTAGGTAAAACATGGCGTCTGAATTATTGGTCCTATACTCCTATTTCAAATTTAACTTGATGATTGATACAGCACAGGCCAATAAATTTGTACTATCTCCGTATCCTTTGAATATAAGTTGCAATCTTTGAATCCAATAGTTTTTGGCCTAAATCATGTGTATTTATTAAGAATTTTATTAAATATGTAATATTAAAATTTTGAACCCAATAATTTAAAGGTTTAATACATTAACCCTTTAAATTTGTGAATAAATTTTATTTAAATATTTAAACTACAACTTGTTTTAATTCATGAACATCTAAACCCAATATAATATGGAAAAAGGGTTAGTATTCTTAACGCAAATAGTTGAACTTACGTGTAGAACTGTGGAAGTCATCATTAACAGATGTGGTGCAGTGGATAAGGTTGTTATGTTCTTCTTTAGAGGTCTCTGGTTCGAACCTTAGGTATGAAAAAATCCTTGATAAAGAGCGGCAGAGCGCTACTCCCGAATTGAGCCCTACCTAATGTGAATTCAGAATAATTGAGCTTCAACGAACACCTGTGGACGAAAAAAAACGTAAAATTCTATTTGAAAAGTCTACTCTAAAATGACATGTTGTGAGGTTACAAGTACAATTCCAATTTTGTTTATCCATTCCTAGTAATTTCTTCATCAAAGAAAAAGCAGCAACGTCAGCCGACAAGCATGGACCATAAGGAGTTACGGACCACAAAAAGTGCGGCGATCGAAATGTCATTTTTCTTTACTTGTTGATAATCGATATTCATATTAAAGTCTTTATCAATTTAATTCGTATAAAAGAAAACGCTCTAGCCAAAATATGTTCACTAGTCACTCTAGTCCAACTTTCACATTTTAAATAAGACAACTTTGTGACCAAAAAGTAAACAAAGTCATTGTTGAACATTTCAATTTTGTTCCTTTCTTCCCCAACATCAACACTGAAATGCAAGTATCAATAGTTGTGGATTAGATTTAGATACTTCATATCTCATCCCCATACTTGTATTTTGTACGTCTCTATTATGCCCCTTTATATCATTGTAAACCTACCAATTTGACCTCATTTTATTTTATTTTTAAAAAAAAGGTTACATCTATCTTGTGAGTGTATGCTTCATAATTGTCGTATTAGAATAATGTACCTTTATGGGACCTAAACTGACATTGTGACAAAGAGAAAAGTAAATTACTATACTCTGCATTTCATATTGATTGAATTGTTACTGTTTCACACCCTTTGAGAAAAGAAGATTAAGATATAAATTAGGCTTAACTTTCCATTTTTACCCTTACTAATTATTATCAAAATTATGCTTAAAATAACTAAACATTAATTAATAACTAATTCCAATACTAACTAATGAAGAGTAAAATTGGAAAAATATTCTAAAAGTAGTCTTGAAAATTGAACAATTAAGTTAATTTGAAAAATGAAAAATGTCTCAACAATTCAATTAATATGAAATGGAGGGAGTAATACATTAATTTCCATTAAGTATGAATTTAAGAGCTTTCACTCTCTTTTTTCCCCATTAAATAAGCATATTTTCTTATAATGATAAAAACAATTGATTTATATTTCTCAAATTAGTGTATTTCAATTGAATTTATCATAAAAACTAAAAGTATAAGATTTCTATGAACATCATGAAATGCATGTTTGACAAAAAGATTAATATTATAAATAAAATGTCATAAAATTACTAAAATATTTGGCAAAAAGTAATCCATCAAGTTTAACTAAAAAATAAATGACTTGCAATGTGAAGTCTCAAGTCAAAACTATTAAGACAAATGAAACTGATAATATAACATAAGTTCTAGATCCAAAACAAATTAGTCTTATGTCAAATTTCAACATAACATACATAAATGTGATTTAAAAGAAAAGAAAAATGTAAGTTTATAACCTTACTCAACAATGATTTTTACTTTAATTTAAAAATTAGAATACTATCAAATTATGTTTGTAAAAAAAAAAGCATGACATAAAAAATAGATAATACGAAAAGTTGTATTGAATCACATGAAGTAAATGTTGAGAATGAGAAGGAAATGAAATATAAAAAAAAATAAAAAAAAATTTAGAAAAATAAATGAAAATGAAAAAATAAAAAGAATAAATTAAAGAGTAATTAGCTTGTAATTACATCATGTAATTACCAGCAATTCATAGTCTTTTCATTAGAATTGGAGAGTGTAATTATCCCGGATAATTACATGTAATTATTTGTTGACCAAGTAATTATTTGACCAACTAAACAAATCAAACAATATAATTACATTCAATTATATCAAATTAAATTATCAGAGTGACTTTCCGAACGATCCTTAATGTGTATCCTCACCTAACCCAAGTTGGTTGGTGAGGGTGGGGGCATAGGACCCACAACTTTAGATTCCCAAACGACAAAAGTAAAAAAGCATAATGATAGATCAATGACCAATTACCTAAAAAAGGTAAGGTAGTGCAATAAAAGTAATCTCATTTGTTTTGACTTTTCAAATTCTTTCACTTCAAACTGTTGAACGTGGAAAACAAGGCCATTCCGTACTTCTCATAATTACCTGATAATCCTACTCTCTTATACTATAAGGAGAAAATCACAAAAATAAACACCAATTATTTATCAAATTATTACTCCCTCGGTACCTAATTACTTGTTCACTTTTTTTAGTTATTTTAATTACTTATCAATTTTGACAAATCAATAAATGACAAATCTTTTAAATATTATAATCTCAATTAATTACTTTGAAAAATGTAAAACTTCTTCATAATTAATAGGGGTAAAATGGTATACTTACTATATCAATAATTATTTTCTTAATAAGTGTGTCAATTCAAAAAGTGGACAAGTAATTAGGAACAGAGGGGATATACTATTAGACTTCACGATTTTTTTTGTCGGAGAAACAAATTGAAATGGAAAAAATACTATTTATAGTAAAAGCAAATTTATTCATATAAAAAGAAAAAAAAAACTTTGCATCTCAAAATATTTCTTTAAGAAATCTATGAATAATTTTGTATGTTTAAAAAAACTAAAGAATAGACTTTAAATAAAAAGAGATATTATTATTATTATTCAAAATTTTAATGTCTCCGACTCATTTTGAGGCTTTAGGTCACCAAATGCCTAAACTGCCCTTGTTTTTGGTGTAGTAGTTTATTGAAATTGATGGGTTTTTCTTGGTGTTTTTAGGTTAAATTATTTTTATATATTAAAAGGATTAATATTGTTCAATAGTTTTTTAAGAAACTATTTTGATCCTACTCGAAATATTAGGACCATATTTTTATTTTTATTTTCTCCCTCCATTGCTAAGGCATTTTGTTTCCTCAGGTCTTTCCATTTTTCTTGTTTAATTAATTGTTAGAAGAATGTTCCACATCAAGATTTTCTTCATTAATGAGATTTAAATTTGAGATATTTAATTAAAGATAAAAAATTTCATTGATCTCAATATATCTTTTGTTGATAGTCATGTTCCCATTTCCTCACACGTAAGGATAATTAACAAAATACAATTCAATTCAAACATTCTTCCTATCAATATTTCACTTCTATTTTGTGTCTATTTTTGGCAGAGTTAACTTTAATTTTTTTCTTCTATTGAGCACTTTTAGTTTCTGTCTATTTAATTTTATTTTTTTTGGGCAGATTTCACTTTTTTTAGCTTCATGTTTTGAATCAGATAATTTCACTAACTATTTATTTGATAAATAAAATAAGCTAATCAATGTCTGCATCTTGATTAAGGAGTTTATTAGGACACGTAATATGGACTTTTAGTCTTGGTGGGGTTCTTCCAAAATTAGGAGTTATTTCTATATAAAAGTTATGTACCGGCGCAATGCGCGGAAAATGGTACAAAGAAAATGTAGTATGAAATTAGTATATGTATCAATGCGATGAGCGAAAAAATGGTATTTTTAAATCTTATTTTCCTCCATCTAAAATGTTCCTATGTATGTGCAATAAATTTCAGAGATTTTTGATGAATTGTTATTATTTTTGAAAATTGCTTTGGGTTTATTAGTCGCTAAAAAGTCTAAAATAATTCTATATTATCATTTGCCATTCTCTTTTTATTGAATAATATATATATATCCTTCACTTTGAAAAGTAAAGTAATCCTTCCTCTTAAAAACTTGAAATGCAATTTAATTCTTTAAATCCTCTTTGTTCATTGCTTCCACTCCATCATCCTGATTATTTTGATATCATTACACATGATTAGTGGTGTCAAATAGGTAAATTGAGCTGAATTTGAATATGTTTAAATGAGTCAAGTGAAATGACTCGTTCAAAAGTTACTTGAATTGAAACAAATTGGGCTAAAAATTGAATCATAGCCTAATCCGTTCAATTCTTACAATTTAAAATTCTTTATTTATTTTCTTATAGTTTGTTTGAATACCTAGTAATTAGTTTTCCCTTTTTATTATGACTATAATATCAAATAAAATCACCAAAATAGAACGAGTCATAATTTTATGGAGTAGTTGATTTTGTCACCCCTATCCCTATCCCTACCCCTACGCATGATCAATTTAGTCAAATACACAATTGGATTTATACGTAGTTGTAGGCGTTTGTGTGTGCGCAAAATCATGTCACTAGCATAATCATTGAATTTGTAAATATAATTTGTTTATTATACATCATGAATCACAATATATAAAATTATAATTAATGAATCTTATATTACTTCCAATATTTTAATTTAAATTCGTAATTAAGATTACGCTGTTTGTGAATGTAATAGCCTGTTTGACTAAGGACAAGGCTTTTGTAGATTAGTATTTTTTTTCGTGTTTTTAAGTAATACTTAGTAAAAAAAAAAACCAAACTAATCCAATCTTCTCAGCCTAATTAGCCGTTAAAGTTCATACTATGTGCAGCCCACAAGAAATAAAATGCGAAATGATAAAACAGAAAATAATAATCCTAAATTAAATACGCAGAACTAGAAGACAAATGCAAAATGATACTTCTTCCGTTTTAATTTGTTCTACCTATTTCTTTTCTAGTTCATTTAAAAAAATGAATCTTTTCGTATTAACTTTTTAGTTTTAGCTTTTAACATTATATGTTTAAGATCAAAATTTATTTTGATATATTTAACATATTTTTAATTTTATATTTTTTCATTCAGAATATTTTTTTAATATCTTAAATTTCGTATTAAATCAAAATAGGAGGGAGTATGTGAAAGCTAAATTTCTGACTTTTTCTTGTTTCATTATTTTTTTTTCCTGCGTACATTTTTGGTCTTAGTATTAAGACATTTTGTAGAAAGCGTAGTAAAAGGAACATGATTGTTTTGTTTATAATTTTTTGCCTCATAAAACTACCGGCACTTGCTCTTTCACGTAAACTATTGGCCGCGTCTGTTTTTTATTTTTATTTTGGTACACTCTAATCTCAATTTATGTTTATTCATTTCGTCATTGAACTCGTCATCTTTTATCAATTATGTACTACTTATTCCGAGTTTGTGGACTAAAATGAATGATAAAAAATTGTGTAGCTATAAATCATTTTATTAAGGTTAAAATAAATATTTTAAAGTTAAATTATTACTTAATATAAAAATATGTCATTCTTTTTGGAACTGACTAAAAAAGAAGTAAGTCATATAAAATGAGATAGAGGAAATAACAAAATATATTCCATGTCACCATAATTCGACATATATATTAGTTGTGGATTAGCAAGTTTGATAATCACATTTAAGAGAAATATTCTATTGTTATAATAAGTCAAAAGCTATAAATCCTTCCAACGAGCCTTTATAAGTGAAAGTTGTCCAATCAGAAAGTTGATTGATTATTAATTGTATAAGTTAGAGAAACTCAGATTTTAATCTTATTGTGAAATACATAATGTAATATTTTTTTCATGTTTAGTTTGTTTTTCTGATTTTAACTTGATACAAAAGATAATTTTTTTTAAATTTAATTTTAATCATTAGATATGTAAAATATATCAAAAACCTTTTAGTTTTGTGATATTTATAGATATGTAGAAAATTAATATCAACATGAATTATAATGTAGCTATGAGATTGCTTCATCCTTGATTAGACGTTTAGAATTCGAACTCTAAAACTGAAGAAAATTCTATTAAAAACCAGAGCTATGATCTAGAGAAAATTCTCTTGGGACCGCCATGAAAAATAAAAAAATGTTCTTGTTCGACACAGGAGAAAAGGATGATGTAATAATTTTATTTTATTTTGCAAATTTCTTTTTTCTCCCTAGTCCCTAGTGAAACTTTTCTAACATCGGTTGATCAACTCGCACGTAGCAAATTTGCACCTGAGAAAGCACAATAAGGGGGTCCCACAAAGAGAAAAAAAAAACTGAAAATCTGTAAGCATTTTTTACCGTGCCCGAACCTTGGAGGCTTGTAACCGAGCCTAGAGGCGGCTATAATATAGAATATCATAATCACCACCGTGAACCTCCTCGGCAAACCGTGGCCGACGGAGAGACCCACCACGAGCGGTTGTCGGGTGCCGCATAGGAGATTCATCTTCTACACGTGATACCAACAAATTTTAGTAGGGTAGAATCGTAAGTACTCATTCATTTTTAACTAGGAGGTCTCGGGTTTGAGCCCTTTAAGTACGGAATCGGTTTTGTTAGGGAGAACTTTACTCCATGTGAGACTTTTCGGCACGAATCTGAATTTATTCGGACTTCAATGTGGGTACCGGATACCGGATGGGTAACAAAAAAATACAGTAACTTTTTATAATAAAATATCTGTAAATACAAATATATCATTAATAGATTCTCTTATTCATTATTTATTAAATTTAAAGTAAATTGAAAATCGGATTTAGGGAGTATTTGAAAGAAATAAAATTGTGAAAACAAATACTCCTACTATGTTTAAATAATGATTTTCTCTCACAAATTTTCGATTTATTAAAAAAATTGAGATAGATTTATGATAAATTTCAAAAAGTCTACATATTTATACTTAAAAAATATATTAAATAACATCAAAAGTTAAAGTACTATATACAATAAAATTAAATTTATCTAGTGCGATTTATATCTCTTATAATTAGATAAAAACTTATTTAAATTATACCTATGTAATGTATGATAAAAAGACATTAATTAATAGACTAGCGATTAAAATTGTAAATGGTAAAATTGAAAAATATCTACTATTATTTATTTAATGATGATAGAGGAAGAGTTTATCTTTTTTGTTTTTTTACTTTAAATGGCACTACGAAAGATGGATTATATCACTTAAGATAAAGCAGATACACATAATACTCCTCATTTATCAATCAATGGATAGATTTTGTTTTAAAACAAAGATAAAAACGTTTTTCTTAAAAAAAAAAAAAGCACTCAGGTAGGGCCCACTCACCCCACCCATCCAAGTCTACACACCCCGGCAGCTTCTACTGTCAAATCTCATCTATAAAATCATAACACAAGCCACCTCGCCCATGCCGAAAAACGAACAAGAGTGCAGAGCTCCGCCACCTACGCCTGTCTCCTCTCCTCTCTCTGTGAAGCTCTCTGTTTTTTTATCTGCCCTTTCGTTTCTCCTCATTTTCATCTCCATTTATGTGAAAGAAAGAACCTTTTTTTTCTCAGTTTTCTTGAAAAGTTCGTCTGAATAAGGACAACGGACAGCTCCTTTTTCTCTATATATCCACCGCCCCCTTCCGCCGCATCTGTAATCCCTTTTGGTTTATTCATCTTTTCATGTGATCTGCTGAAAAATCGACTGATTTGGTCATCTTGAACAACGGATCTGAGACTTTCTTGACGTTTTTAAGAATCTTGGTTCCTGTATACGTTTTGTTTATTCATAAAGATCTCGACTTTAATATTATATATATATATATATACAAAAATCTATCTTAAAAACTGGTAAAGATTTGAACTTGGGTGTTTTTGAATATGTCGATTGCTTCGAGTTCTGTACTTCAGACCAAGAACAATGGCGTTGTTATGCCGTCACCGGTTAAGAGTCTTGTGGGGCATCAATTGATTGCTATGCCTTTGGGTCGGGTCGGTGTTGGTCTGGGGAGAACTAGGGTGACGAGGAGCTCGGTAGTGAAGAGGACTACCGGTTTCGAGAAGAAGTTTTATGGAGCCAAGCTTCGGGCTTCCGGGTCGGAAAGGTTGCACCTTTGGCAATCTGACGGGCCGGGTCGGGCTCCGAAGCTAAGGGTCGTGGTGCGTTCTGCATTGTCTCAGGTGCCAGAGAAGCCTCTTGGACTCTACGATCCATCATTTGATAAGGACTCTTGTGGCGTTGGGTTTGTTGCTGAACTTTCCGGTGAAAGTAGCCGGAAAACGGTAAATCAGAAAACCTTAGGACTGTTTTTTGTTTTTCTGGTCTGTGGAAAGCGTCTGAATTTGTTTTTGTTTTTTTGGGTGATAATAGGTTACTGATGCTATTGAGATGTTAGTGCGGATGTCTCATAGAGGCGCGTGTGGTTGTGAGACTAATACCGGAGATGGAGCCGGTATTCTTGTTGGTTTGCCTCATGACTTCTACAAGGAGGTGATTTAATTTAACTGCTCAGAATTACTGCTTAGTGAATTATTTTCGTCGAATCGATGTTCTTGAATCCTGTATGACTTGTTCATTTGATGGCTGCTTCTTTGGTTCTTTACTATTTATGGTTGATCGGGCGTGGGTGGATTACCAGAGAATGTTAGGAGAATTGTCATGGTAGTCTGCTAATCATAAAAAGTGGGTGGGGGTTGGTGAGAAGGAAATGGTGCCATTCTTTATATATGAAAATGATAATAAAGAGATTTTATTTTAAAATTCAGTATAATTTGAAATTAATTCGACAAAAATAATAGTAAGGATTTTCTTTTCATTTATATGTTCTTTTTGAAGGTGTTGCTGATAGCTATTTTGTTAATTTATAATAAGAAATGGACTAAGAATGCAAAATTTTGTACTGAGAGTATTTGTAGTCACCTCTCATTAGAAGTTGTAATTTGTGAGAGCTGAAATCAGAATGTTATATCTTCTGTACTTTCATCAGGTAGCTAGTGAGGCGGGATTTGAGCTACCACCACCTGGACAATATGCAGTTGGTATGTTCTTCCTGCCTACCTCTGACAGTAGAAGGGAGCAAAGCAAGATTGTATTTACTAAGGTGAATTCTTGCTCTATCTGATGCTTTACTGAAAAACAGATTTATTCAGGTCAATTATGTTTTTATGTGTTCTGATTATCTTTTTTGATTCTTTGTTCTTCGGCAGGTGGCTGAGTCACTTGGGCATACAGTTCTTGGATGGCGTCCAGTCCCTACAGATAATTCAGGACTGGGCAAGTCTGCATTGCAGACTGAGCCTATCATTGAGCAAGTGTTTCTGACACCAACTCCTAGGTCAAAGGTCGATTTTGAGCGTCAGGTAGTTGTCTGTTACTGAAGTACTTAGTATATTCATTGGTACGTACTATTTACTGTATCAACTACCATCCACTCATCCATTCTGAATCTGTTCCCCCTGCAGATGTATATTTTGAGGAGGGTGGCAATGGTAGCTATACGAGCTGCTTTAAACCTCCAACATGGTGGCGTGAAAGATTTCTATATATGCTCTCTTTCTTCAAGGTTTGTTCTGGAGACTCAGAAGTCAGAATACATTGCTCTTTGCTGCAGTGCTATGACTAATTTTTTGAAATTTATATGCTTAATACAGGACTGTTGTTTACAAAGGTCAGTTGAAGCCTAATCAGTTGAAGGAATACTACTTTGCAGATTTGGGCAATGAAAGGTTTACGAGCTACATGGCCCTGGTAAATATTTAATCCATTCTCTTTTAATTTGTACACTGACTCCATACTTCAACAACGAACAGCAGTGGATCAACCAGTAAACTGAAGAGATGCAAGGTTGAGGAATGACTTCTGAGGCATTGAAGTATGAATGATCTCTTAAGTTCTTCCACTCCCTTGATCACAATTTGAATTTGGATGCCCGTTTGGACTCTTTGGTGAGTTGGTAAGGAAACTCATTATGAAGTAAATAATGTTTTCAGAAACTTGGTGCCTTGCTCTCTGCCATCTGTTGTTAATAGTAAAACCTCCACTTAAATCATGTGGAGGGATTTGTGTGTGCTCAAGGTTAGACTAGGGCTCAAGGTTATGTGTCCTGTCACTGCAACAATCTTCAAAGTGCCTGAACTCAATTCCCGCTGCATTCAGAAGACATATCTCAGCATCTCTATTTTTTATTCTAAAAGAAAATCAGTTTTTTCCAAAATATAAAATTTTGGGTGTTTCTGGTGTAGGTGCATTCTAGGTTCTCTACAAATACCTTCCCTAGTTGGGATCGTGCTCAGCCTATGCGTGTCTTGGGTCATAATGGTGAAATTAACACACTTCGAGGCAATGTGAACTGGTAAGTTCCCTGCAGAATTGCATTTTATAGTAAAGTATATGTAGTGCTTACTGTAACTCATTTAGGACTGATCTCCTGAATGCAGAGGTAGTTTAGATAATTTGATTCCATGTGAAAATTGAGAAGGAACTTCATTGACACATTGTAAGATATGAATTGTGAGGATAAGGAGTTGACCGTAGTTGTTGCTGATCAGTGAATTTTTTTTCCATGCTACACGAGTGGCACTGAAGGATGCACATGTCTTCCTTCCTTTTGCATCAAATAGCTTCTCTTGTCCCCTTTGTGTTCTGGAGTAACATATTGACTGTAAATTGGCTAGCATGCCTCCTCAGAAGCTGAGGAAGAATCTCACATAAAATTCCGTTGTTTTACTGTGGCAAATTACTGTTGTTTCTTGTTAATTTGTCATCTGCATTGATTTTAAACTTTGTTCTGGACTCATTACTTTTGCCTATTCAGGATGAGGGCTCGTGAGGGTCTTCTTAAATGCAAAGAGCTTGGCCTTTCAAAGACAGAAATGAAAAAACTCTTGCCCATTGTTGATGCCAGTTCATCTGACTCAGGTTCTTATACTACCTCTCTGCACCTTGAAACAGTCAACGTCTCAACCTATTTCCCTACTAGCTGTTATTTGTGTTGATTGTCCCGTATCTGATTATGATCTCCATTTATCAGGAGCTTTTGACGGTGTGCTTGAGCTACTGCTTAGAGCTGGTAGAAGCCTCCCAGAAGCTGTTATGATGATGATTCCTGAAGCCTGGCAAAATGACAAGAACATGGATCCTAGCCGGAAGGCATTGTATGAATATTTTTCAGCCCTCATGGAACCATGGGATGGACCTGCTCTTATGTCATGTAATATACTTCAAGGAATTAGCTGATATCTTTTATGAGGTTTTCCAGTATGCTGTTTGCTTAATGGGGACACTTTGCTTTGCAGTTACTGATGGGCGCTATCTTGGAGCTACGTTAGATCGGAATGGTCTGCGTCCAGGTCGCTTTTATGTTACATACAGTGGTAGAGTTATTATGGCAAGTGAAGTTGGAGTAGTTGATATTCCACCTGAAGATGTATCCAGAAAAGGTAGACTAAACCCTGGAATGATGCTTCTGGTGGACTTTGAGAACCATGTTGTTGTTGATGATGATGCTTTGAAGAAGCAGTACTCTCTTGCAAGACCTTATGGACAGTGGCTGAAAAAGCAGAAGATAGAGCTGAAAGACATTGTTGAGTCAGTAAATTATTCCTATAGGGTCCCTCCACCCATTGCAGGAGTTTTGCCTGTGAGTACTGTGTCTCATACTAATTTAGTTCCTCTGAATCTCTTATTAATTAACCCTTTTTGCTGTTAATTGTACTTGTTGTTATTAGTTGTTCTTTAAGTGCCATTTTATTTATCTATCTGTTCTTCTAAAATTTTATAGGCGGTAAGTGATGAGGACAGTATGGAAAATATGGGACTTCATGGTTTATTGGCTCCATTAAAGGCCTTCGGGTATGTATCTTTTGCCTAAGACAGAAACTTCCTTGAAATTTTTTGACAACATGAAGAAAATAGTTTAATCACTGACCTATTATGCAGTTACACTATAGAGGCCTTAGAAATGCTGCTACTCCCAATGGCAAAAGATGGTGTTGAGGCTCTTGGTTCAATGGGGAATGATGCTCCATTAGCAGTGATGTCTAACAGAGAGAAACTTACATTTGAGTATTTCAAGCAGATGTTTGCTCAAGTCACAAACCCTCCTATTGACCCTATCAGGGAAAAAATTGTTACGTCTATGCAATGTATGGTTGGTCCTGAAGGAGATCTTACGGAGACCACTGAAGAACAGTGTCACCGCCTCTCACTCAAAGGGCCTCTTTTGTCCATTGAAGAGATGGAAGCTGTAAAGAAGATGAACTACAGAGGGTGGCGCAGTAAGGTTCTTGATATTACCTACTCCAGAGACCGTGGTACAAAAGGTCTAGAGGAGACCTTAGACAGGATTTGCTCTGAAGCGCACGATGCAATTCAGGAGGGTTATACAGCAATCGTACTTTCTGACAGAGGTACCAATCTTTTTAGAAAGCCTACTCTTTATACTCTTGTTTTTTTTAAAAAAGAAATCTGTCATTCGGCTGGACATAGGCTCTTTATCTCTTTTATCGACATAGCATTAAAATTTTCTTCTTAACCTTCCTAGGCTTCTCGCCGAAGCGTGTTGCTGTGAGCTCTTTATTGGCTATTGGCGCTGTCCATCATCATTTAGTTAAAAAGCTTGAGCGAACTCGAGTTGCATTGATTGTTGAATCTGCCGAGCCACGAGAAGTACACCATTTCTGTACATTGGTAGGATTTGGTGCTGATGCTATCTGCCCTTATTTAGCCGTAGAAGCTATATGGAGACTACAGGTTGATGGCAAAATCCCACCCAAGTCAACCGGTGAGTTTCATTCCAAGGATGAGCTTGTCAAGAAATACTTCAAAGCAAGTCACTATGGCATGATGAAGGTTCTTGCAAAAATGGGAATATCAACATTGGCATCGTACAAGGGCGCTCAGATTTTTGAGGCTGTTGGCCTTTCATCAGAAGTGATGGAGCGATGTTTCAATGGAACTCCTAGCAGAGTGGAGGGTGCAACTTTTGACGCACTTGCCAAAGATGCACTCAATTTGCATGGACTTGCATTTCCATCACGAGCCTTGGCTCCAGGGAGTGCAGAAGCTGTGGCACTCCCTAATCCTGGTGATTATCATTGGAGAAAGGGTGGTGAGATTCACCTTAATGATCCATTTGCCATTGCAAAACTGCAGGAGGCTGCACAATCTAATAGTGTAGCTGCCTACAAAGAATATTCTAAGCGAGTACAGGAATTAAATAGACAATGCAATTTGAGGGGACTTTTGAAATTCAAAGAGGGAGAGGTTAAAGTTCCTCTAGAAGAAGTTGAACCGGCAAGTGAGATTGTAAAACGTTTTTGTACTGGAGCCATGAGTTATGGATCAATCTCCTTGGAGGCACACGCTACTCTTGCTATGGCAATGAACAAGATTGGAGGCAAATCTAACACAGGTATGCTTTTCTTAAATGGAATGTTGACAGTGATCTTTCTTTTGTGAGGTGAGGCTACCATGTCTTACCCTTGGGTAGTGGAATTTCTTTACTGTAACATGAAAGCTGTACCTACTTTTGAACAGGCGAGGGTGGTGAGCAACCTTCTCGGATGGAACCTCTTCCCAATGGTTCAAAGAACCCAAAAAGAAGTGCAATTAAGCAGGTTGCAAGTGGTAGATTTGGAGTCTCAAGTTATTACCTTACAAATGCTGACGAGCTACAGATAAAGATGGCTCAGGTACACTTCACATGCATGCGCACTACAATATGTTCCATTTATGGTTATTTTCCTTCATAGTCATGTTTGTATTAAATGTTGGTCCATTCCTATCGGGTCCTGTATTCCAGCTGGAATGGAGGTTTCTCTTGTTTATGAATTTATGTTCATGGACAGATGATGCTGCATCTGCAAAGCACCTATTGGTGTCTTTGCCTCTTTAACTGAAACCTGCATTTGGCATTTGGTGAGATAAATGTTAACAGTGAAGTTTTCCGTGTATGTGTCAAACACACCTATTCACTTCTTATTGTATTTTGCAGGGAGCCAAGCCTGGAGAAGGGGGTGAACTTCCTGGACACAAGGTCATTGGTGACATAGCTGTCACTAGGAACTCCACAGCTGGAGTTGGACTAATTAGTCCCCCTCCTCATCATGATATCTACTCAATTGAGGATCTTGCACAGTTGATTCATGATCTTAAGGTATTGAAATCTCTTGTATTTGTATCATGTACTTTCTGCTTTTTTGTTCATTGATCCTGAGGTGTTACCCTATTGTGCCTATAGAATGCAAACCCAGGGGCACGTGTTAGTGTCAAGTTGGTTTCTGAAGCTGGTGTTGGGGTTATAGCCAGCGGCGTTGTCAAGGGACATGCTGATCATGTCTTGATCTCCGGTCATGATGGAGGGACTGGTGCCTCAAGATGGACTGGCATCAAGAGTGCTGGGCTTCCATGGGAACTTGGTCTTGCAGAGACGCATCAAACTTTAGTGGCTAATGACCTCCGTGGCCGAACAGTGCTGCAAACAGATGGCCAATTGAAAACTGGAAGAGATGTAGCTATAGCTGCTCTTCTTGGTGCAGAGGAGTTTGGTTTCAGCACTGCTCCCCTCATAACACTTGGCTGCATAATGATGAGAAAATGCCACAAAAACACTTGCCCTGTGGGGATTGCCACTCAAGATCCAATTCTTCGGGAGAAGTTTGCTGGAGAACCAGAACATGTCATAAATTTCTTTTTCATGCTGGCAGAAGAATTGAGAGAAATTATGTCTCAACTTGGTTTCAGAACACTTATTGAAATGGTTGGCCGTTCAGACATGCTTGAAATGGACAATGATTTAGTCAAGAACAATGACAAATTGAAGAATATTGATCTGTCCCTACTGCTTCGACCTGCTGCTGATATCCGGCCTGAAGCTGCCCAATATTGTATACAGAAACAGGATCATGGTTTGGACTTGGCTTTAGATAACAATTTAATAGCCCTTTCCAAGGCTGCTTTAGAGAAAAGTCTTCCTGTATATATTGAAACTCCAATCTGCAATGTAAACCGGGCTGTTGGTACTATGCTAAGCCACGAAGTGACCAAGCGTTATCACCTCGCAGGGCTTCCTGCAGACACCATTCATATCAAGCTTAGTGGAAGTGCAGGACAGAGTCTGGGGGCTTTTCTTTGTCCTGGCATCACATTAGAGCTTGAAGGAGACAGCAATGATTATGTTGGTAAAGGTTTATCGGGTGGCAAAATAGTTGTTTATCCCCCAAAAGGAAGCAAGTTTGACCCCAAAGAAAATATTGTGATTGGAAATGTAGCTCTTTATGGGGCAACAAGTGGGGAGGCATATTTTAATGGGATGGCAGCAGAAAGATTTTGTGTCCGTAACTCAGGGGCCAAAGCTGTTGTAGAAGGTGTTGGTGATCATGGCTGTGAGTACATGACTGGTGGTACGGTTGTTGTGCTAGGAAAAACTGGAAGAAACTTTGCTGCTGGTATGAGTGGTGGTGTTGCCTATGTTCTTGACTTGCATTCCACTTTCCACTCTCGTTGCAATTCAGAGCTGGTTGATCTCGATAAAGTTGAAGAAGAAGAAGATGTCATGACTTTGAAGATGATGATACAGCAACACCAGCGTAACACAAACAGCCAACTGGCGAAAGAAGTTCTTGCTGACTTTGATAATCTTTTGCCTAGATTTATTAAGGTCTTCCCTAGAGATTATAAACGTGTTCTTGCAAGCATGAAAAAGGAGGAGGCTTATGAAGCTGCAAAAGAACGTGCCATCAAGGAAGCGGAGGAGCAAGAAGAAGAAGAGTTGAAGGAGAAAGATGCCTTTGAAGAGCTGAAGAAGTTAGCAGCTGCATCCAAGGATGAATCCAGTCAGGTTAGTTCATCTATGGAGTTTCTAATTGAACTACCTTGGAATTCCTTTTGTATTATTTCATCATATTTCAGAAAGATTCTATATTTTCTCTTGATAGGCTAGGAATGCTGATATATAATATTATATAGATGAAAATCATTAAAGCATCTTTGCACTTCCGATTTGGGAATGAAGATTTGTTCGGAAGGCCTGCATTTCCGTGTATTAGAACCTGACTTTTCCATTAATTATTTTATTGGTCTTTGGAGTTGCATATGGGTATTTAGATGCTGTGAGAGGCTGTTGCAACTTTATATATGTAGTTTTGGTCTTTGCAGGTTGAAGAGGAGAACACATTGAAGAGGCCCACCCAAGTTGCTGAGGCAGTCAAGCATCGAGGTTTTGTTGCTTATGAGCGACAGGGTGTGTCTTACAGGGATCCAAATGTTCGGATGAAGGACTGGAAAGAGGTTATGGAGGAATCAAAACCCGGTCCACTCCTTACGACACAATCTGCGCGTTGCATGGACTGTGGAACTCCTTTTTGTCATCAGGTAATTTTAATGCTGAAATATGCGGTGATTAATACACACAATGAAATGCAAATGGCCAAAATCTGAGTTGACTATGTTATATAAAATATTTTGTAGGAGAACTCTGGATGTCCTCTTGGAAACAAAATACCAGAATTCAATGAGTTAGTGTATCAGAATAGATGGCGTGAAGCACTAGATAGGCTTCTTGAGACAAACAACTTCCCTGAGTTCACTGGCCGAGTGTGCCCTGCACCATGTGAAGGATCTTGTGTGCTTGGTATCATTGAGAATCCTGTTTCTATCAAAAGCATTGAATGTGCCATTATTGACAAAGCTTTTGAGGAAGGGTGGATGGTGCCACGACCTCCTTCTGAGAGAACCGGGTATGCACTCTCATCATTTGCTTGTACTGTATCCCCCCCCCCCCCCCCC
>NW_006239051.1:846062-887069 GCF_000226075.1 Solanum tuberosum
TTTTTTCCTTTGACCCCCCCCCCCCCTCTCCCTTCCACACACACCCCATCCAACCTTATGCCTGATTTCGTTTTTCTTTGAAGGTGATCCTCTTTCTCATTTGTTATCTTTCATTGTGTTTGCTTGTAAGCACCATAATTTTTCAGAAGAGTTGTGCCTGTACTGATTGAGGCTTATAGTAGTTAGCTTTAATGGCTAGACATTTTAGACTCTACCATACATAACTTTGATGGTTCACATTTTTCCTCTAACAGGAGAAGAGTCGCAATTGTTGGAAGTGGACCCTCAGGCCTGGCTGCTGCTGATCAGTTAAATAGATTGGGTCATACTGTCACCGTGTTTGAACGTGCTGATAGGATTGGTGGTCTGATGATGTATGGAGTGCCCAACATGAAAACCGACAAAATTGATGTCGTTCAGAGGCGGGTTGACCTTATGGAGAAGGAAGGGGTGAAATTTGTGGTCAATGCAAATATCGGAAATGATCCTGCGTACTCCTTGGATAGTCTTCGTGAAGATCATGATGCAATTATCTTGGCCGTTGGAGCCACAAAGCCAAGGTGAGTACCATGGATGTCATCATTTCACTTTTGGTTCAGCCGTCAGTGTGTCTTTTCTGAATTAGTAATTGCTCACTCAAACTACTTGTTGACTTATCGTAGGGACCTTCCTGTTCCTGGACGAGACTTATCTGGAGTCCATTTCGCCATGGAGTTCCTTCACGCAAACACAAAAAGTTTGCTTGACAGCAATCTGCAGGATGGAAAATACATTTCAGCCAAGGGAAAGAAAGTGGTTGTTATTGGTGGAGGTGACACTGGGACAGATTGCATAGGAACATCAATTCGCCATGGCTGCAGCAGTGTAGTTAATCTAGAGCTTCTTCCTCAGCCACCAAACACTAGGGCTCCTGGAAATCCTTGGCCACAGGTTTGATCATGTTTTAGTTAATCTAGAGCTTTTTATTCAATTAGATGCTTGCTTTATGTCTATCATGTGCATGATGGTTTCAGTGTCAACACGAGGTTTTTGACAGCTAAAATCTTGAGGAAACTGCTCTTTTATACATCCTGTGGAAGTTACTAGAATTGGCTTTATAGTAGGAGTTAGGATCACTTTTCTTTTATAAATTCCTGTGGAAGTTACTAGAATTGGCTTTATAATCAGAGTTAGGATCATAAAGTGATCATGGAACTTCTGTTGACAAGTTTTTCATCAAATTCCTGAATGTCATTGTGACCCGTCCTTTGCCTTTCTTTGTTGGCAGTGGCCTCGTGTCTTCCGTGTAGATTATGGGCATCAGGAAGCTTCTGCAAAGTTTGGTAAGGATCCGAGATCCTATGAGGTTTTGACCAAGCGGTTCATTGGAGATGAAAATGGAAATGTGAAAGGATTGGAGGTGATACGTGTACAGTGGGAAAAAGATGCCAGTGGAAGATTCCAATTCAAGGAAGTAGAAGGCTCTGAAGAAATTATTGGGGCCGATCTGGTTATGCTAGCCATGGGGTTCCTTGGTCCTGAATCGGTTAGTATTTAATGACTTCCATTTTAATTTCCTCTTTAAATCCTGGTGCTGTGATGAAATTCAATTAAATATTGACTTGGTTATCCTTGCGTTTGATTTTTGTTCAGACAATAGCAGACAAACTAGGATTAGAAAAGGACAACAGGTCCAACTTCAAGGCTGATTATGGACGCTTCTCAACAAGTGTAGAGGGGGTGTTCGCAGCAGGAGACTGTCGTAGGGGACAGTCTTTGGTGGTTTGGGCCATCTCTGAAGGACGGCAAGCAGCTGCTCAAGTTGACAAGTTTCTCATGAAGGATGACGAGGACTCGTCTGCTGATGCAGCTAGCCAACAAGAATCTGTCAAAAAGCAGCCAACAGTCGTGACATAAGGCACTTGCTTTTGGCGGAGGCTGGTTTTGGGATTTTCCTTCAAACGACTTCCAAGAAAAGAAACACACAGTAAATCAAAAGCAGCTCAGCTGGAACATAGGATAGGGGGACTAGTTGAGAATTTCTGATTCTTTTTTTGGGGGGAGTTTGGGGGTAGGGGATAGTATTTTGTTTTTTTGCTGCATCTTGGGTGTTCATAACACTATATTATGTCCGTGCCTGTTTGCTTGGAAGGAGGGTAGCTCCAACACAGGCTAGATGAAAAAAATAAAAATAATATGTACAGTTCGTTTGCCCAAAATTTCCTTCAAAATTAATATATGGGGATTTTCTTGATTTATTTGGCTATGCACTTTGCAAGTAATACATTATTTCTGATGACTTTGAGCGCATTCACTAAGTTATAGTTGTTTATAAGTGAAGTATTCTCCAACTTACTGTTGCAATTTGTTCAAGTTGTAGATGTAGATACTGAAAATCAACATATTATCACAAATCTACTGATGACAGTGATTCAGCTTTACCAAAAAAGTAAATAGTTCATCACTTCTAATATGTCACAAGTATCACTAGGCATGGTCCCTTTAAGTTCCACTGCCTACGAATAACATATTCAGTATAATTTCACAAATCAGATAATAATTTCACAAGTAAAAGTAAGGCCAAAAAACATCCTTTCTTTCCAACATAATCTAACCATCTACAACAAGAAGATATCCTTACTGTGAGCTCTCTCCAAAGTACAAATAGTTTGTTTTGTCCTAAGTCAAATCATTAACTTGTTCTTTCAAGAAATTAGCCATCTTTCCAATTCCCAAGGGTCTCTAATAAACTTATACTAGTAATCTAGTTGTACCAATTGAAGTCTCCAAGCTTTAGATTTAATTTTCACAAATAAAAAATGTAAACAAAATCATATTTAGAAGTCGATTCAACACACAAAGCTCTTGGAGTTCAACTTAAATATACTAGGTGCTACTTTTTTTTTTTTTCTAGTGGAAAATGGTTCAAAATGCTCTAAACAACTGGGGCAATTTTGACCAAAGTATTAACGATGCATTTTTAGATATTAACAACAAAGATATGTTTGGCCAAATTAAAAATGACAGATATTTTTGTTCAATTTTACATGATTAAAGAATTTTTTTACCCATTTCCGTATATAGTTTCATTTAGCTGACCCATTTGTTTCCACCATATATGCCAATCTTTTTAGGGAAGAACTGAAAAAAGAGGAAAGATCGAAGGCGCAGCAGATTCAAAATTGAATCAATCGCCCAATAGGTATATTTCGAAGCTTTTTTCACAGATTTCCCCCTAAATCCCTAGTTTTCACTTCATCTCTTACAACTAAGCTTGATTCTTTTTTTGAACTTGGTAACTTGGGTTGTGGCAAATTGGTTGCAAAACAAGGAGATTGCTTCTTCTTATTCCTGGGTTTCCCCTAATTATTCTTTTATATGGTAGTTTCAAAATTACATTTTTTTTGTGATTTTAGGTAGATAAATACCTCCTGTATGACTGGTTGGTCTTGTGTCTTTATGTTCTTTGTTGTTGATACAATAATTCATCCCATGTAAATATTTTACAATTCATTATCGAAGAGTGTCTTGATTGGGAGAATCTTGCGTCAAATGGTGGTCTTAATAGTAAGTTTTTGTGCCCAGTAGTTGTGAGTTTTTGACATCGAATCTTGGTTTTATTACCACCTTCGCATGTTCCATCAATTTTAGAGAGTTACTTTATATGGCCACAGTACAATTGAAGTGATGAGTCAATAGTTCGTGAAATTGGATCTATCTATTGAGTGATGACATTATCTTCGAATGATACAACAAGAAGTAGCAAAATTGGGTTGTACTTTCTTCAAGCCTACTTGTTTGTCATTTATTTATTTACTTCCCTTTGTGATTTTGGTTAAATTCAATATTTTATCAATGCTAGGATATATGTTTCATAAAGTGTTGATCTTGTGTTGTATTCGTGCTAAGGAAAAAAACATATTTGCTATTCTAATGCCAAATTATATTGCATGAGTTGGTATAACTATGTCACATGCATGAGATCGTGTTGGCCTGCAGAAATAAGAAGATACTGGGTATGGATCAGAATATAAGGTCTACCCATGAATTTGTGGTCTCAGGAAATGTTCAAGGAGATCGGTAACCAATGTGGAGGATTTATTGAGACGGTCAATAATGTTCATTCATGCGATATTGTTTGGTGTTGGAATAGCAACATTATTGACCACTACTTAGACAATCCACAGTTATATGAATATGATTTTACTGAGAGTGGTTAAACAAATAAACATCTTTGTGGGGAGAATATTATCTAACCAAGGATGAAAAAAAAGAAAAGAACCTAGGTCCATCTTTATATCCTCATAATCTATCTTTTTCTTTTTGAATAATAATAAGATTCTCATGGCTATCTTGTGACTTTTGAAGACGTAATTTTTCAAGGGAAAAAATAGTTGTGCTAGGATGACATGCAGACTCTAAATGATGGAGTCAAGTTGCTAGTTGTAGCACCTAAGGTCCAGACTCCAGGGTCCGTGAGAACACATTCTTTCTGGTAGCACCTCTGTGAATTCATGTACTTCTGATAGTGCTTAGGTGCCAACTGATGGTGCCTAACCAACAATCTTTCTTAAGTTTTTGTTTCAGATCCATCAGTTAGCGCCCATGCCCTGTTATTTAGAGCCTAGACGCTATACACCTAGGATGTACTATTTTAAGGACTTACAACAACAACTATACCTTAATCCTAAACAAAATCGAGGTTGGCTATGTGAATCCTTACCGACCATGTAAAATAATCCCATCTTCACTCTGAATTGATTACTAGGGTAAACAATTACGGGTCAGTTGCTGAACTTAGTATAAATCCATGGTTATGGGGAACTCCTTTGTATCTCCTACTACCGCTCTCACGCTAGTGATGGCTCCTTCTTACATGTCCGTTCTGACATTTATCTGTTTAACATGAATTTCTTTTTTCTCCAAAACACACCAAAAAAGCTATTTTGGTACACTGTCATATGTTTTTTCAAGATCGATTAACACCATGTGTACATCTATTCTCCTCTTGCTATGAATTTTCATCAATCTTCTTAGTAAGAATATAACTTTTGTTGGAGATATATTGGGTGTAAATCCAAACTGATTCTTAGTCACTCTTGCAGTGTCCCTAAGTCTACACCCTATCGCCTTTTCCCCGAGTTTCATTGAATGACTTATAAATTCAATTCCATGATTGTTTTCACAACTTGGAATATCTCTTTGTATCCAAGGGTGTGGCCCAGTGGTCAATGAAGTTGGTTTAGAACCATGAGGTCTCATATTCAAATCCCAACAAAGATAAAAAAACACTAGGTGATTTCCTCCCATCTGTCCTAACCTTGGTGAAAAAAGTTATCTAGTACATGTTGTTTGGTAGGAGGGGACAAGTATTTTGTGGAATTAGTCATGGTGCATGAAAGTTGGCCTGGACACAATTGTCATAAAAAAATTATCTTTTTTGTTCTTATAAATTGAAATTAGGGTACTCCTATATTCGTCATGCATCCTACCACCTTAAATAAAACATTAAATAGCTTGGTAAACTTTCCTTCTCCGAAGACACTTCCAAATATTAATGCATTTTACCATTTGGACTGCATACTTTTCTAATCTTCTTTTTATGTAGGCAGCCACTAATGCTTGTATTAGGTTAGGCTGTCCACATAACACCTCTTGGGGTTTGACTCTTACCCGGACTCTGCTAATGCAGGATGCTCTGTGCGCCAGACTGCCTTTTTTTAAATATTTTTTTTAGGCTTAATTCTACCAGTATAGCTAAAGTTTCTATTGTGCGCAGATGTATTTAGATCCAAATTGTATATTCTTGTGGCTTGAGTTAAACAATTGACTAAAATAGCCTCTCCATCTCTCTTTGATCTTGTTATCTCCACATAACCAACATTATGCCACGCAGTTGGGCATTATGGCAATGTGAACAGAAATGCTTTTTATGATTTAGGGGATGATGGAAGAGTCTGACATGTGGTTTTGAATTGCACCTTCTCTATGTGAGTATTAGATACAATACATGTGTTCCCTTCAATAAACTTCTCTTATCACTTTGTTTTAATAAAAGAAAATGAAATCTTTGCCATAAGTATATACAGTTTTTAACTATTTGCTAATTTTGTGCTACTTGTCCTCTATTAACGTTCTAGTTTTTTCAGATTTTTCCTCCAATCGCAAATCTCCTCCAATTAACAGTCTTTATAGCACACTTAAGAGAGAGAGAGAGAGAGGAAACTTTTCAAGCCTCTGTATCTATTCTCAGTATCACTTTCCACTGTGCTCTCCCTGTCTATTTTCAATTCACTTCTTTGCTTCTGTTTCTCTAAGTTGTTCCATGAAATCACTGTCTTGTTAGGGTTCCTGAATTTGCTGTCGTTATTTCTCTATGTGCTTTCCCAGCAAAGTTTTCCTTTTTAAAAATTACTTGAACTGTTTTATTTAGGTGGCAGACGAGGTCTAATGACAGTTTTTAGATGCATTCTTTATTTCTTTCTAGAAGTTTGTCATGATTGCCTTTTTCTCTTGTTGCTATTTATCTCATCATTTTCACTTCCTTCCTCAGAGCTGAGAAAATTATGGAAGCAAGAACAATGATAAGAATCATTTATTGACCAACTAAATGTTGCATCTTCTTGTTGATTGTTGTGTTCTCATGAGGAACTTATACTTGAAAGTCTTTTTCACTAAACTCTCTCAAAATTTCAAATGTGAGGATAGAAATTTATCATCTTGTGATATTTGTTTTAAAATTAATGGTATCAATGATCATGGAGCATCTTCTCTGCATGATATAAGTCTTAAAAACAATTTCCTTTCAGATGAATACAATGTGTATTCATTTGTTTTTTTTCCATTGTGGTATGAATCTCTATTGAATTGTGACTTTGAATGTCAAAGCATACGCTTGTGACATTTTAAGCTGGCAAGAATTTTCAAAATGCTTTTTGGTGATAGTCAAGGAGAAAATATGGAATTGCACCTGTTAACTGCAATCTGATCAGGCACTATTTTTTACCGTTTCTGAAGGTTTTCTGTCTCGCTAGCGAGTCTGGTCAAGACTGGGCGAAGCAAATAGGAAATGGCAAGAAATATGGGTCATCTCTTGAAATCTTTGATTGAGCTTCCAGTATCCAAAGTTGGTTTTTCAAAGAACTCAGCTAGTCGACTCATTTGTTCTTCAACTCAAGGAGGGCAAATCAAACATGATCATCCTGGAGAGCATGAGGTTGCTCATACTTTGGATGAGAAGGAGAAGGTTGATAACAAAAATGAAGGGAATCTTGAAGTTGAGGACGACAGTGATGAAGAGGATACTTCTAATGTTAACAAAAAGACTGGTGAGATTGGAGGCCCTAAAGGTCCTGAGCCCACCCGCTATGGTGATTGGGAGCGTGGTGGTCGCTGCTCTGATTTCTAATCTTCTTTTCAGCTTTTGATTCAAACTGTCGTCTTACAGGTAATGAGTTGCCTATCCGATATGTAGGAGACAAATACTAATAATGTAGGTGCTAGTCAAATAGTGATATTATTTTTCGAAGTTCTTTTTTTTTCTTCTGATGCTTGAATAGTGCACTGAACATTGAATAAGAGCAGCTGTTACATGATTGTACAACGCGTGATATAATATAGGTAAAATGGTCTTGTTAATTACGAATTATTGTCTCTAAATGATAGCGGCTTTTAGAGGATTAGATGATTTGAAGTTTTCTGGTATTTGGGAGATATTGAAGTCTTTGATGGTGACTTGAATCATTTTGTGTGATGGAACATTCAATTAAACCATTTTACTAAGGCATTGACCAACTCTATGTCTACAAAGTCAAGAGTTAGTGTAGTATTATTATCTATTTCTAACTTGGATTTGGTAAAATGGTGATCATTTTCTTGATATTTATGATCTTTCTCCTTCCCCCACCACCATACTTTTCTCATTCATTCATTTTTGTTTTGTGTTTTTAAAGCTGGCCAGTTTTGAGTGCTATACGAGCTTTCTTCTTTTCCCTTATACATGAAGTAGGGCTGGAGGTTCGGATTTAATATGAAAATTTTGATCTTGATTTTCGATTTTCAGATTGAAAAAAAATTACAATCCCAAAGAAGTTTGGATTGAATTGGATTTTTTAAGTTCAGTTTTGGTTTAATCAGTTTGTATATTTCAAATTTGAAGTTTTGACTTTTAAGCCTTTCGGTATATCATAATAAACGGTTTTAATTCACCTTATAGTTTGCCCGTTAGAATGTATAACTTTCTATGATTAATAGGGATTGAAGTCATCCTTTTGCAGTCCATGTCGTGTAATTTCATGTTGAACTTTATACTATAATGGATAGGATCGTAGGTATTGAAGCCCGACTAATGAGATATTCACGCCGTATAGGGCCTCATTCGGAGGGAAGTGCTTCATATCAAGAATCTTTTCATACCCATGGCTCGAATCTGAAATCTCTAATTAAGGGAGAAATAACCTCATCCACTATATAACATTCTTTAGTTGCGCTGTGCACTTGCTGGTGCTATGGCCTTTCATCCGTAAATTGTTTGTTATGAGTAGTAATTTAGTGGGACATAAAACAAAATTACTGCTCCTTTGTCCATGATGCGATTTTTTTTTGTTTATTAAAATAAAATAAAACAATAACATACTTTTCTTTTCCAAAGCTATTTAACTTTAGCGTCCTTATTTTGCTTTCAGTACAATTTATTTTAATCCACTTGATATAAAAGTTCAACAAAAAAATAATTAAAATGAAAATACACATGCTTTAACCGCCTCTCGTTAGTTACCTACTATTCTTTATTTTACTTTATTGGATACATATTTATAATTAGGTAAAGAGTAGGAATTCAATTCTCTTTCTGCCTTACTATAAACCATATTACAAACAAAACAACACTATTAATAACTCTTTCATAATCCTGATAAAGTTCAAAGTAAATTGTTGTAATAATAAATTACTACTCTTCTTTTTGACCAAACAAAAAATATATATTAAAAAATCAACTCTAATAACATTGACTTGTGATATTGACGTCCTTTTATCACGATTCATACCAATTAACAACAATAATGGTTATTTACTCTTTTTAACAATACTATAGTAGTAGTAATACCATTTTACAAACCAATACTCTATTTCTGTTTGTTTTTTTTCCCCATGGAATTGCAGAAAACAATTGCTCTGTTTCTTCTCTTGTGCTATTTAATTAGCACAACAGTCGTCGTCGTCGTCGCAAGCACAGCTTGCTTCACATCTGCATGTAGCAAAGATGGACCATTAATCCGATTCCCTTTTCGTCTCCGTAATTACCAATCCCTAGATTGTGGCTATCCAGGATTCAACTTATTCTGCGATGCATTAAATAGAACAATTATTCGATTACCAGGTTCGCCAGGAGAATTCACAGTCGAAGCCATAAATTATTCTACACAGGAATTATGGCTTAACGATCCTAACGATTGCCTTCCTCAGCTTCTCCTGAACTTAAATCTCTCTGCTTCCCCTTTTATGGGAGTTTATTATCAGGATTTCACATTGTTCAATTGCTCCTTTGATTATACGACGCTTAAGCTAAATCCGATAGCTTGTTTGAGTGGTTTGAATTATACTGTTTATGCTACATCTTCTATGAGGGGATTTAACTTGTTTGCGAGATCGGAGTGTAAATCGATTGGAACTTTACCGGTTCCTGTACAGTGGCCTTTCTTCGAACAGGTGGTGTCCTCCGATCTTAGTGGTGCTATTCTGGTCACATGGAATAATCCAGATTGTAGAATCTGTGAGTCAAGAGGTGGAAGATGTAGTTTGAAGAGGACAACGTTTAATCGAGAAATCATTTGTGAAAATAGTCGTGGAATTGGTAAGATCTCTAAACATCAATCTGCTTTCGTTATATATCAACTTCCCTCATATTCTCTCTGGTTGCCGTTTTCCTAATCAAAAGATAAATGAGCACCCCTTCTCCTGGAGTTACTGGTCAATTTTGCCGGGTGGGAGAGCGTGTTAACTTCTCCCTCTGTGCACTTTTACATGTCCAGATTTGAAACTTTTCACAATATTCATATTAATTGATGTTTACTATTAAGTCTTGAGGAATGATTTTGGTGAATGATTAGTGCTAAAGGTAAACCAGGAAAATAAGTATGTTTTTTTTTTCTCTTCATACCTTAAAGTAATAAATAAAAATGAAAATATTTTTATTTTTAATATAATGAATAAGTGAAAATAAGCTGAAGGAGTATATTCAAATCCAATAAAGAGCTCCTTAAACTCTAAATTGGTGTGTGAATATCTAGAGCTTTTCATAAGCAAGTTAAAAGGCTTGTTGGTAGCAAAATTAGGATGCTTTCTAGTTATAGTTTATGTTAAGCATACTTGAACTATCCATAGTTGCGCGTCACCATATGAGTTTTGCACTCAATAGTTTATTCATTTATTTTTTTCTCTTTCTATATACTTTTTGCAACTAAAAATAGTTTCGCTAATTTTATTGTTATAGTTAATTTGAGTTATTTTACTAAGACAAAAATAATTTTGTGACTTCACCATAATTGATGAAGTTCAATGATCATACGTAAAATTAAGGTTTTCCATTCCATTGAAATTTCTCTTCTTCTTTCTACACTTTTTTCTCGTATAGCATGGCACTTCTTATACAAAATTTGAGGGCTTTCCTTGTTCTATTGTTGAGAAGAAAAAGTCTCTCTTCTCTCTTTCTTGCATTGACCAAATAAAAGTTTCAAATGATCATTTCATAGCACAAAATTTTAATAATTCATGTAATTTAATAAGGTTTTAGGCCTAGACTTCAGTATTTGAAGTCTCCTATCCTTTTGTTAATTCAATAATCTCGAAGCTTGCAATTCGTACTTCTTTTCACATGTTTAAGTCAACATAGCCAATTCCCCTCTTGAAGACTTTGTTCATTTCATATGGTTGATAGTCCAATAAACACGGAAGTAGCCAACCATATATAATATTATTAGAAAGTACTTAGTTAAATAATTAATTAGTTAGTATCCTGTTTCTAAAATCTGAATATGCACACCATAATGTGAGAAAATGTCTTGTAGAACGTTTCGATATGAGTTGGTTGAGATTATTGTGTTTGAACGTTATGTTGAATGTAGCTTAGTTGGAGAGTTGTTCACATCTTCACTCTATGTTGAGGTTCATATCCTATTGTATTTGGACATGAAACGAACTTTCATATTGTATACTTCAAATTTGAAATTGAAATAATGGACCAATTTGATAATGACTACTAAATCAAAAACCATAAAAGACAAGTAAAGAGAAGAAGATGCAAGAAATGATAACTTCATCTGACTTTTAAAGCCATTTTCATTATTTTAGTGGCATTTTATTTTTGTGGTTTTGTATCTTTATGTTTCCTTGCACTTTATCTATGTTACTCAATAGTTTTATGGGAAGCTCTTTATTTTTTTTTCCCTTTGCACTCAAATATTCTAAGTTTGACTTTGGAATTGGAGCATTAAAACTTTGAGTGAGTCAATAGTCCCCACATACGCCCTTTCTTCTACGTTATAAGGCCATGCGTGAAATGTTGCCTTACTTTTCTCTTTCTTGCATTATTTTAATAGGTAAAGTGACGAAGGAAATATGTTGAACAAAAAAAATAAATAGAAGTGTGAAATCAAAGTAAACCCCCCATTATTCATACTATAGTCATTTTTATAGAAAGATATTGGAAAATAACCTCTCTATATTCATGAGGTAGTGTTAAGGTCTGCTTACACTCTATTATCTTTGACCCTACTTGTAAAATTTCACTAAGTATATTGTTGATATGTTGTTATATTAGAGTTGCAATAACTTAAATAGCACGGGAATTGAATTGAACATATTGGATCGAATCTCCTTATGTCAAGAGCTTTTGGCTTATCAAAAGAGAGAATTTAGGTCATAACTTAGGAGACTGTGCCATGCGTAGCTATTACTATTAAAATGGTATCATTTGTTTGTGTGGAGTACTTATTATAACAGGTTAAAATGCATTGACAATATATCATCATCACTATGCCAAGTTAAATCTATTGTAAGTAATCATTTTTTCCCCTTATACTACCTTCTTTATAACTAGACTTCTATCCATATTCACAAATAGTAGTTTTTTTGGTTTTTCAAAGAGTGTCTGGTATCTAATAAAAGGTGACTCCATATTCAAAGCTTGAACTACGAAACATCTAGTTAAAAATAAAAAAAGTACTTGTCATTTCACCATAATCTTTGATAGTTGCTGATGTATTTTAAGATATACCAACTCACTAACTGTAAAAAAAAAATGATTTGAAATTGTTTGCAGCATTTCCTAGAGGCGCACGTTATGCTATAATTGTGGGAGCTGGGGTACCAGCAATGTTATTCTTGATTGGGCTTCTATGTTTCCTAAGTGGAAGGATAAGGTCTTGCAGGAGAAGATCCCAACCAGTCCTAGAATTCAGCTCTGCCGTTGCACCACAACCCATTGTATTTACGGGCTTAGATGGGCCCACAATAGAATCCTATCCCAAAACTATATTGGGAGAGAGCAGACGTTTGCCCAAGCCTGATGATAATGTCTGCTCAATTTGCTTGGCTGAATATCAGCCCAAAGAGACTTTAAGGACCATTCCTGAATGCCTACACTGTTTCCATGCAGACTGCATAGATGAATGGCTTCGATTAAATGCTTCTTGTCCAGTTTGCCGCAATTCTCCTATGTGTGTTCATGGTACTGTATGATATGATTTTGAAAATTTCGGTTGGATAATTCGAAATGGTATATCATTACCGTATTGAATTAGGTGGATTTATATGGTTCAGTTTTGATTTGTGTAGTACTGTAATTATGATTTATTCGATTTCGACTTCCATACCATGGAGAATTATGATTTCGGCAATGATGAGAATGACATCTTTCATGCTTGAAATGAATGGGAGGTGCTCACCTCTGGTTTTTGGCATTTATCTTTGAGAACAAACGGACTCATACTCAATGTTCTTGTGAGAACTAATTAAGCAGAAATGTTCTTGGCTTGTCCTTTTTAATGGCTTTTGGAGTAGAAGCTAATAATGCAATCAGCCTCATTTTACATGCCAAATGGTCATATTGCAACTTACAAGTCTCACTTACTGTTTTGTGAAGCAAATTCTCTATTTTGAGAAATCATCTTTATTAAAAGTTTTATTGAGTACAATGTATAACAAGCAAATTGATACATATATATAGTATATGTATACATTAAGGACATACTAGATAGATAGTATAGTATCAATTAACTTGGAAAAATATACTGTGCATCACATCAGCTCATTTTGAACTTGCACCAGTTTCAAAACTGCTTTGAATCTCACTGTTAAGTTGGCTTCTCTCTGCACTAGTCTTCATGTCTGTCGAATTCATTGAGCCGAATGGATTTGGTGGCATTATGGGAATGCCTTCTCCTACTAGCATTTGAATGACAACTTTCATGGATGGCCTATCCGCTGGAAACCATTGAATGCACCAAAGTCCTACGATTGCTAGTTTCTTGATTATGCTGTTCTCATCTTCATTCTCAATTTGGATTGCTATTTCTTCACCTTTCTCGAGTTGTTTGTACATCCACTCCGGGTAGTAAATCTGACTACTACTGTTCTCCGCCTTTGCAGCATCGTCAAATTTGTTCCTTCCACCAATCATATCAAGCAACAACATGCCAAAACTATAAATATCTGCTCTATATGACACATCTCCGTAGTTCCTGGAGAACACTTCAGGGGCGATATAGCCAATAGTGCCTCGAGCAGCAGTCATTGACACAGCACTTTGCTCTTTGGCACACAACTTTGCCAGCCCAAAATCAGCAACTTTTGGATTGAAATCTTGGTCTAACAAGATATTATGAGGTTTGATATCGAAATGAACAATTCGTTGATTGCAACCTTGATGGAGATACTCGAGCCCCTTGGCAATTCCTACAGATATTTGTAACATCTTTTCCCATCCTAGTGATGATGACCCTCTTCCATTCCCTGATGATATGATCTTTTGAAGTGTGTCGTTTGATAAATATTCGTACACAAGAGCTCTTCTATAACCATCAGCACAATATCCTACTAAACGTACAACGTTCACATGATGAATTCTACCTATGCTGCCTACTTCATTGATGAAGTCTTCCCCTTCACCCTTGAAATTGTTAAGTACCTTAACCGCCACGAGAATTTCATTTGATAACTTCCCTTTGTATACTTTCCCATAGCCTCCCTGACCAAGTTTATACTTGAATTGCTCTGTGATCTTTTTAATATCTGCATAACTGTATCTTGTAGGCCTCAGAGCTTTATAATCCTCCAAAAACCTCTCAATTCTTTTCTGATCCTCTTTCTTCATTTTCAATTTGACAATCTTGTAGACTGCTAGAGAGACTAACACAAAGGCAAATAGGCTACCTAATACAATTGCAACAGTAACTTTCTTTGACAGCCCTGTAAATTAAGATGATAATATTATTAGCTTGTAGTGGTAATGTAGTACTTGTTATTTAGCACTAAAAAATGGAAATGAATACTAACAATCTTGATCTCTTAAGACTATAACTATGTGAACTCATATTAAAATATCCCCTCTGAATATGACATTCTACATGAGCATCAAGCTCCGAAAGCTCCACCAAAGAGTTTCAAGTGACAATACATATGATAAAAGTGAGTGAATAGGTTAACCCCCCCAACCCAAACTATCACCTATTTGCGAGTTTCATACCTAATGAACTCATTGTTCTAGTTGACTCTTTTTCACCCCCCACGCGTTTCTTAGCAAGTTATCCCAAACATTTTGCCACATATTCAGTCGAAAGGTTTTTGATCTAAAAGGAGTTAGAGATTCAGAGGCATATATAGCATTAAAGTTATCCATGACTTTAAAAATATAATGAGTTCAATGTTAATAATCTTAAAATTGAACCTATAGAGTTTAAATCTTGAACCCGCCTCTGGTTATAATCCAGGGAAGTAACAAGAACATCCAATAGTTTAGACATAAAACTCGCAAAATAGCAATAGTTTAGAGGGTTTTGACCTATTCCTACTTCTATGTTAAGGTTCTGATTCTTATTCAAAGTAAATAAAAAATTATTAAGAGACTGAGAAGGGGAAAATCAATTTTAAAGATGTACCTTTGCTCGGTTCTTCTGGAATGTCAACACATTCAGTTTCACTACTTGAACTATTGTATTTCAACTTGCAGTACTTCCCATGCTCTTCACAATTCCCACAAAATGGTACAGACCAACGCAGATAAATTCGTGTATAACTATATTCTTGCTTCCCGAAAAGTACCTCGTCTGGAACATCTGAAATGTTGTACATCGTTGTACAAGATGACGGATACTCAGAAATACTATTGTAAGATCGAAAAGCAAGGACATCATACTGAGGACTGCTAAGGCAATTGATCCGAATAGAAGACGATGAATACGTTTGCTTTGAGGAACAATTGAATAAAGTGAATCCACCATACGCGTTCGGATTAAAAGTGAAAATGGAAGCAGAGGAGTTTATGTTCGCAATGTGTCTGGGAAGACACGAAGCATTGAGGTCTGATAATGTTATTGTCTGTGACTTGTAATTAATTTCCTGAACAGAAACGTTAGCTGATATTGAAATGTCGACTTTGTTGATAGTTGCTTGTATTGGAAATTGGAGGTTGAATTGAGTAACATTTTTTGAAGTACAAGATAGTTCGAAACCAGGGTATCCGCAATGACTTGGCTGATGATTTTGGAGTCGAAAAGGGAATCGAATCACCGGACCGAAATCGCCACATGTTGTTGGTAGACATTGATCATGGGGTGTTAGTAGTTGTCCTAGAGTTACAGTTGAGAAAATTAGATGAAGAAACAAGTGGATCAGTGTATGAGACATTTCTCTAACAATGGTTGCCAATTAGGAAAGTCATAAAAGAATGGTTCCTTTGGGAAAAAAACTAGTTGTGTGCTTAAAGGTCAACACGCTAAAACATATTATAATAAGTTGCTGAGCTGTTTGAATTGAAGAGAAAAAAAATGACAAAATTTGTCCCTTATGTTTGAGGATCGATTCAAAATAGACTTTTAAGTATGGATAATATAGTTTTGGCCCTTCAAATTTGCAAAAAGTTAGTAGTAGTATTTTAGTCTTCATCAAGTATTTAATGGTTTATGTTTGTTAGATTTGATGTGAAAAAGAATTTAATAATAAATATCAACAAAATCACGTCAAATCCTAAAATATGTAATACAAAATGGTGCATCCATCCGTTTAAAAAAAAATGGTCTGGTTTGACTTGACACGGAGTTTAAGAAAGTAAAGAAGACTTTTGAATCTCGTGGTCCTAAATTAAAGTTATGTCAAATATACAAAATTGTCATTTAATCTTGTGGCCTTAAACATGCTACATGGAAAACTGAAATTAAAATGTTACCAAAAAAAGAATGAGGCCATTTTTTTTTAAACAAACTAAAAGGAAATGAGGTCATTGTTTTTAAAACGGAGGGAGTAAAAAGTTGGAGAAATTACACCTCAAAAAGTTACACCAAACTCTAAAAATAACAAATATTACAAAAAAAATTTGAAGGAGACTAAAAGCTTACCTCATTGACTCGATTTATATGACATACTTTCATTTTCAATCAATGCCAAAAACTTTGATACATTTCTATATCTAGTAATAATTTAATTTTAAAGTGTTGATTTTTACTACCACACAAACTTCTTGTGGCTTATTTAAGACCATAAATTTTAAAAGTCAGTCTTTCTTTCTTAAACTTCGTATCTAATCAAATTATATCATCTAAATTAAAACAAAAAAAGTAACTCGTTAACAAACTTAAAAGACCTAAATTGCTTAGTGCGCACTTAAAAGAACTATTATAAAACCTTCTGATTTAAAGGACCATTTTAGTCATTCTCTCTTGAATCTTTCAATAAATATTTTTGACTTTCAATAAATGGCAACTAAAATATCATTTCCCCCACCCAATTTATCTTGAAAATGTCATAATCCCACTCTGTCATGCTACTGAAAGCAACGTGTGTGAATAAGACTGGGCAAAACATTTGTTAACATATTCAACTTCATTTTAACAAATCAATAGTCCTAACTTTTAATTGCACACGCTGCAAGAAAAGTCATTTTTATTCCTTATATAAACCACACATCAAGAAAAAAAGAATTATCATTAGTGTCTTTCTATTTTCCTCGGTATATTCAATTGACAAAATGTCCATAACAAATTCATTTTTTGCTACTGTTTTTCTATTTGTTACATTCATAACAAGCTCTATAGCCCAGAATACCTCTCAATGTGTCCCTTCTTCCTGTGGCGATATTCGCGATATAAAATTCCCCTTCGGATTGAGGTCTGATCCCGAGTATTGTGGTAAGACCGGATATGAACTCGATTGCCAGAACAATGAAACCATTTTCCATTACAAGTCGCGAAAATTCTACGTCCAGGAAATTAACTATACGAACTTCTCAATTAGGCTACTCGATCCCAGCCTTAAAAATCAGAGCGATAATTGCTCTGTTTTTCCAGAACACAGGGCAAGTTACGATGCCATGACTAGCCTAATCTTCGGATGGCTTAGTGTTGACAACGATATCAACTATGTCAACTGTCGTGGTCCAATCAACTCGTCACTATACATTCCTACAAGTTTTTGTAGCACAAATACAACTGCTACCAATTCTAGTTTTAGCTATCTTGTCGTAGGTGAAATATTGCAAGATTCAGATTTAGCAGGCGGTTGCAGAGTTGAAACTGTGGCATGGTCATCAGCTCCGGGGATTTCACCTAACATATCGTCTTCGTTATCCAGCATTCATCAGGCCCTGGGTTACGGATTTGAGCTCTCTTGGAGGCGTGATTTCTTATGCAGAGAGTGTGGGAGAGATGACGAATGTGTTTTCGAAGACAATAGTGATGTAGCTACTTGTATTCATTATTGTAAAGAGGACACTCCCGTTTCTGAACTTTCTTTCGGATGCAAAGTCAAGTACTATTCTGGTAAGAGTTTAACTTATATACATCGACATTATAAGTTATACTCATGTCATAAAAATTTTCTAACTTGTTTTTATGTTCTTCTTTGGCAGTTTTTGTATTGGTGTATGGCGGTATAGCAATTGGTGCACTCATGCTTAAAAAGTAACTCGTTAACAAACTTAAAAGACCTAAATTGCTTAGTGCGCACTTAAAAGAACTATTATAAAACCTTCTGATTTAAAGGACCATTTTAGTCATTCTCTCTTGAATCTTTCAATAAATATTTTTGACTTTCAATAAATGGCAACTAAAATATCATTTCCCCCACCCAATTTATCTTGAAAATGTCATAATCCCACTCTGTCATGCTACTGAAAGCAACGTGTGTGAATAAGACTGGGCAAAACATTTGTTAACATATTCAACTTCATTTTAACAAATCAATAGTCCTAACTTTTAATTGCACACGCTGCAAGAAAAGTCATTTTTATTCCTTATATAAACCACACATCAAGAAAAAAAGAATTATCATTAGTGTCTTTCTATTTTCCTCGGTATATTCAATTGACAAAATGTCCATAACAAATTCATTTTTTGCTACTGTTTTTCTATTTGTTACATTCATAACAAGCTCTATAGCCCAGAATACCTCTCAATGTGTCCCTTCTTCCTGTGGCGATATTCGCGATATAAAATTCCCCTTCGGATTGAGGTCTGATCCCGAGTATTGTGGTAAGACCGGATATGAACTCGATTGCCAGAACAATGAAACCATTTTCCATTACAAGTCGCGAAAATTCTACGTCCAGGAAATTAACTATACGAACTTCTCAATTAGGCTACTCGATCCCAGCCTTAAAAATCAGAGCGATAATTGCTCTGTTTTTCCAGAACACAGGGCAAGTTACGATGCCATGACTAGCCTAATCTTCGGATGGCTTAGTGTTGACAACGATATCAACTATGTCAACTGTCGTGGTCCAATCAACTCGTCACTATACATTCCTACAAGTTTTTGTAGCACAAATACAACTGCTACCAATTCTAGTTTTAGCTATCTTGTCGTAGGTGAAATATTGCAAGATTCAGATTTAGCAGGCGGTTGCAGAGTTGAAACTGTGGCATGGTCATCAGCTCCGGGGATTTCACCTAACATATCGTCTTCGTTATCCAGCATTCATCAGGCCCTGGGTTACGGATTTGAGCTCTCTTGGAGGCGTGATTTCTTATGCAGAGAGTGTGGGAGAGATGACGAATGTGTTTTCGAAGACAATAGTGATGTAGCTACTTGTATTCATTATTGTAAAGAGGACACTCCCGTTTCTGAACTTTCTTTCGGATGCAAAGTCAAGTACTATTCTGGTAAGAGTTTAACTTATATACATCGACATTATAAGTTATACTCATGTCATAAAAATTTTCTAACTTGTTTTTATGTTCTTCTTTGGCAGTTTTTGTATTGGTGTATGGCGGTATAGCAATTGGTGCACTCATGCTTGTGGGAATCGCAATCTTGATTGCAGTTGTGGTGTGGCAGTGCAAAAGACGGAATTTGAACACATCGAACGATGATGTGTTGGGGAATAAAGCTTCTTCCAGTGAACAGAATTGTTAGAATTCTTTGATTTTTAGCTTTATCGTTATAGTACTCCATTTGTTAGTATCCATATGTACAATCCAAGCTATTGTGTATTTTGTTCAGAACTCTAGGACAAGGTCAATCTAATCCAGTTTAGTCCTGTATAGTATCTAGAGATTCCATTATTGTCTATTTGATTCATTGATTGTATATGTTATTTTTTTAAAAATCTTTTGATTAACCTAATTCTTGTAAGTGAATGAATGGATATTTGTGCATTCTGTCGATTATTGGACAAGAAATTATTTCGTTTTTGGATCAAAAGCAATAGTTCTCTGTTGTACGTTCAAGTATACCTTAATCGCGAACAACAAAATCCTGTAAATTTTATGCACAAGAAATAAATTCAAGAGCTTGGTTTAAAGTCAACAACCCAGTTGTCAAAGTGTATTGTGTTTGCGCCATACTATAGAGTAGCAGGGCAGTGTGATAGCAGATTTAGTTAGCCATGTGTATTTTTGAAGTTTATATATGCTAGATTTAGTTGTTATAGTATGGGGCAATAGAGTTATTGCTCGTTTGTCTTGTAATAGAGTTATTACAAGGGGATAGAAATTAAGAATTTAATTCATGGGTTGCAAGAGCTAGTAATTTGATACCTGGGTTGTGTTGTTAGTGAAGTTGTTGGTGGAACCCTTCAAGGTAGGTCGTGGTTTTTTTTCTTTCTTGAGAAAGAGGGTTTCCACGTAAACTTCTTGTGTGCTGTACTTTCTGTTGTGTAGTTTCTTCTTCCTTGTTCTTAGTTAGTTTTTCGTAAAGGGCCTGATCACTTGCCTCGGGGTGGACTCACATACGGACTAAAAATTATAAGATGAATAAACACAAAAGTGCATGGAACTAAGGGGTCGTTTGGTAGAGTGTATTAGAAAATATAATGCACGCATTAGATATGTGTATTAGTAGTACCTCGTTTGGTAGACTTTTTTATGCCATGTATAACTAATGCAATCATTAGTTATACACTCTATTGTGTATTAAGTTGTGTATTACTAATACCAAGTACTTCTAGATATTAGTAATACATAGCATTTTAACACTTGCATTAGATTATATAATTACAAAACTACCCTCAAAGTCCTTTTAAAACATTTCCTAGCATTTTTTCACAACTTTAGAATCTTTTCATTTTCTTTCTTGTCATATGTTTTTATTTTTATATTTATTTGTTTTTCAGTGTTTTTAAATTTGTTGGTGTCTTAATGGGTTTTTTTTTTTTGGGAGGATTTGATTTCATTTTATTGAATAAAAGGGCCTGCCCCACTATTCATCCAAAAAAAAACAAAATTACTGTGTTTGTAAGGTTCCAAGTTAACAAACGGATTTTCCTCCGTTTTCCTGCCTCTATAAAACGTAAGATACCACAAGAACTGATGCAATCGATATGCCAGCTATTGCTCCACCTGAGATTCCTTTTGAGCTTGTAGAAGTTCTTAATGGTGGATAAGTTCCATTTTAATAGGATCTTTTAAGTATCTTTTTTTAAAATCTAATTTCAATACAATTTATTCAATTTTTTTACTATTGTAGCGATAAACTTTATAAAAAATATTTTTGCCAACTTTTCACAAAAATATTTTGACGCAATAGTACAATTATTTAATATTTTTTGAAAAAAAAGAAGAAGAGTTAATAATGTTTTAGCAAAGATTTTTTTTTTATGTTTTAGCAAAGAACTTTGTACAAAGGAAGTGTAAAAATAAATAAAGTGTGAAGGGTATTTTTGTAAACATATATTTTAAAATAGAAATTATGCAAGATTTGTTATTTCTAATACATCAAATCAAACAGTGTATAAGAAATAATGATTGCATAACTAATACAAGCATTACTAATGCAAGCACGACTGATGCAAGCATTACTAATGCACCCTATTTTGCATTGTTCTTATACATTTTATCAAACGACCCCAATATTTTATGTCCAATTTTGTAAAGAAGAAATTGTGTACATTAAAAATTGTAAATCAACATGAAAATAGATAATGCATGGCATAAAAAGGACAGTTTGATTATTGTTCAAAGTTGAGTGGAAGGGGTGGGAGTGATTTTTATCATTTTCTGTTGAATCTTTTAATATCTTTTGACTTTCAAACATGGCAACTGAAATATCATTTCCCCCAATTTATATATGAAAATGTAATAATCCCACTTTATTGTGTTACTGAAAGCAACGTGTGTGGCCAAATGAATAATCCTAACATTCAATTGGACACACGCTGCAAGAAAAAGTCAAATTTATTTATCAAACAACTAAGAAAACTGCATCATTATATAAACCACATATATGAAGATAAAAGAATATCATTATCCCTAATATCTTTCTATATTCCTCTGTATATTCAATTGACAAAATGTCCATAACATATTCATTTTTTGCTGGTGTTTTTCTCCTTGTTTCATTCATAACAAGCTCTATAGCCCAGACTAGTATGTCTCAATGTGTCCCTTCTTCCTGTGGCGAAATTCGCGATATAAAATTCCCCTTCCGATTGAGGACTGACCCTGAGCATTGTGGCAAACATGAATACGAACTCGATTGCCAGAACAATCAAACCTTCTACACTTACAAGTCCAGAAAATTCTACGTGCAGGAAATTAACTACACAAGCTACATGATTAGGCTACTCGATCCTGGCCTAAAAGATCAGAACGAAAATTGCTCTGTTTTCCCTGATTACAGAGCAAACTACGGAGGCATAACTAGCGAAATCTTCCAATTGATTCATATTAACAATAGCATTAACTATGTCAACTGTCGAACTCCTATCAACTCATCACAATACATTCCAACGACTTTTTGTAGAACAAATACAACTTCGCCCAACGCCAATTTTAGTTATCTTGTCTTAAAAGAAATATGGCAAGCTTCGGATTTGGAAAACGGTTGCAAGGTTGAAACTGTGGCATGGTCCTCAGCTCCAGGTATTTTTACAAACAAGTCGCCTTCGTTAGCAAGTACTCATCAAGCCCTGGCTTATGGCTTTGAGGTTTCATGGAAGTACGGTTTGCTATGCAGAGAGTGTGAAGCGAGTGATGGATCTTGCTATCTTGAAGACAACAGCGATGTTGTAACTTGTATTCATTATTGCAAAGAGGACATTCCCGTTTCTGAACGTTCTTTCGGTTGCAAAATCGAGTACTATTCTGGTAAGAGTTTAACTTATATACATGGACAATTTTTTTTCTTACACAATCATGTCATAAAATTTCACTAACTTGTTTTTATTTTCTCTTCTTCCTTTACAATTTCGCAGTTTTTGTATTGGCCTACGGCGCTATAGCAATAGGTAAGATCATCTGAGATATTATCTCATTGTTATCGTCTTAAGAAAATTGGAGATTTTTCTTACGATATTTATTATTTTTTGAAATTCTGCAGATGCACTTATTGTGCTAAGATACATAGTGGGAATCGCAATCTTGATTGCAGTTGTGGTGTGGCAGTGCAAAAGGCGGAATTTGAACACATCCAACGATGATATTTTGGGGAATAAAGCTTCTTCTAGTGAACAGAATTGTTAGGATTCTTTGATTTTACGCTCTATCGTCATAGTATTTGTTAGTATTCACGTACAATCCAAGCCATTATAACAGACGCTTTTGTGTATTTTGTTTATAACTCTAGGACAAGGTCAATCTATTTACTGCTAGAATTTTTGTTTCCAGTTTAGTCCTGTATTGTATTTCTTCCTTTATTATTTATTTGATTGTATATGTTGTTTTCTTAAATCTTTTGATTTGCCTAATTCTTGTAAGTGAATGAATGGATTTTTGTGCATTCTGTCAATTATTGGACATGAAATTCTTTCGTTTCCTCTGCTGTCCGATCAAGTATACGCTAGTTAGGAACAACGAAATCATGTACTCACTTTCTCTCAATTTATATGGCACTATCCGAATTTTGAGAGTTTTTACCGTGAATTCGTACATGTGGGATTTTCCAACAACTAAGTTACTAAAACTCATGTTCACTCTAAAAAACAGAAGTATGTAGTATTGTTCTTTGTCTTAATACATAAACGTGACTTTTAACTTGACCTCAATTGACATCTGTGTCCTTTAGTTTTGGTTGTGCACAAGTAGACATTTAAACTTGTATAAAATTGCACAAGTAGACACACACGTTCTACATGACATCCTATGTGTATTATGTCACGTAGGACACGTATATTTATTTGTTCAATTTTATACAAGTTTAAATGTCTACTTGTGCACATTCAAAGTTGGAGGACATATATTTCAGTTGAAACCAAGTTCTTTTTATCTCTATCCTTGTCCAAGAAATGAGATTTGTCTCAAGGATAACTTGTTGTCGTTTCTACAAATACTCGCCTTCCTCGAAGAAGATACAGTCAATTTACAGTATACAAGTGGCTTAGTTTTATCCCGGGGTGTTCCTGGTTCAATTTGAGTTGGTTTAGACCTAGCGGGGATATTTCTTTTAAGTACTAATAATAGAAAATGACAGTGCGTATGTGTTGACTTGAAGAGCAAAAAAAAAAGGACACTCAAACATTTGGCTTGTTAACCGCAGTTCTGTTGTCTCATTCAGCTATAGATTCAAGAAAACATTACTTGGTGTTCTTCTTCTTGCAGTGATATATATTCATGACATCAATTTTCTTTACGATTGAAAGCTTATCCCAGAAATGGTGGAGATTCAAATGTTCCAGCTCGATTGCCAAAACAATCATACTGTCATAAATTTGGATTCTAGAAAAATACAACAACTATGATAACTTGTTGCTCAGGCCAATGGTTGCTGAGTTAAGAATCATTCTAGTAAGAGTCAACACGCTAAAACATTCTCTATTATACTCTCAGTTATTGAATCTTCCAATAATGGCAACTGAAATTTGACTATTTATCT
This sequence comes from Solanum tuberosum, assembly GCF_000226075.1. NCBI lineage: Eukaryota > Viridiplantae > Streptophyta > Magnoliopsida > Solanales > Solanaceae > Solanum > Solanum tuberosum. The sequence continues at coordinate 870,555 of NW_006239051.1, forward strand.
TGAAAATGTCATAATCCTATCATATAAGTATTAAAATAGACTGAAGTGGACAAGACGAATTCCACTTTATTTTAACAAATGAATAATCCTAACATTTAACTGGACGCGCTGGAGAGAAAGGTCATATCTTTTTATTAAAAAAACAAGATAACTTGATCACTATTTTAAACCACATCAACAAAAAAGATCCATTCTATTGACAACATGTCGATAAGAAATTCGTCTTTTGCTAGTGTTTTTCTATTTGTTACATTCAGAAACAATCTCTCTAGCCTAGAGTGCTACTACTTCTCAATGAATCCCTTCTTCCTGTGGTGATATACTAGAAATAGAATTTCCTTTCCGATTGAAGTCTGATCCCGAGCATTGTGGCAACGAACTTAATTGCCAGAACAATCAAACCTTGTATACTTACAAGTCCAGAAAATTCTACGTGCAGGAAATTAACTACTCAAGCTACATGATAAGGCTACTTGATCCTGGCCTAAAAGATCAGAACGAAAATTGCTCTGTTTTCCCTGATTACAGAGCAAACTACGGAGGCATACAAATCTTCCAATTGATTCATAATAACAATAGCATCAACTATGTCAACTGTCGAACTCCTATCAACTCGTCACAATACATTCCAACAACTTTTTGTAGAACAAATACAACGGCGTCCAACGGCAATTTTAGCTATCTTGTATTGCAAGAAATATGGCAAGCTTCGGATTTAGCAAACGGTTGTAAGGTTGAAACTGTGGCATGGTCCTCTGCTCCGGGTATTTTTACACAATCATGCTATAACTCAAAAGGTGAAATTTTACTAACTTGTTTTTATTTTTTGTTCATTTCTTTGTAACTTTGGCAGTTTTTGTATTGGTCTATGGTGGTATTGGAATAGGTAAGGCTCTATAATTAAGCTCCAATATATTGTTGTCTCAAGAAATTAAAGTGCATATTTTTCTTACTACATGTAATTTTTTTGTTGTTTGAATTCTGCAGGTGCAATTATGGTGTTGAGATTTCTTGTGGGAATCCCAATTTTGATTGCAGTTGTAGTGTGGCAGTGCAAAAGCCGGAATTTGAACATATCGAATGATAATGCCTTGGGGGATAAAGCTTCTTCCAGTGAACAGAATTGTTAGTGAAAAATTACAATATAATGAAATTGCAAGATTACAATTGAAAATAAATGAACAAAATAAATTTCTTCAGGCTGAAGCGTGAATATCTTGCTCTCTTTAAAGAGATCCAAGCTCACTGCAACAAATGTTTTTCACCGATCCAACAGTAGTCCTTCTTGACTTGTCCCCTCCAGGATACAACAACCTTAACACAAAGTATAACTCAACAACTCTGGACAAGAGTTGAGTCTAAAACTCTACAAAAAAAACACCTCCCTTCAACTAATAAGAATTCTCTTTTTGACAAACTTTATGCACTCTCTATTTTCTTCTATCTAAACCAAATGAAGACCACCACTATTTATACTACAAGAAGTCTTTCTAGCAATGAATAGGAAGATAATGGGGTAATAAATAGTGAAGATAATGGCATTAGAAATTACATAAGTTACAAAGAATAATTCGGAATAAAGAGTGAGGAAGTAATGGTCATAGTTGACCACTACACACGTTCTGCCAGAAAGCCACAACGGACAACAAAAATGGCCAACGTTCACATCAAACTTAATCAACAATGAAGTGTGACAATTAAGCCAAATTCAACGGCTAAAAGAGTAATGCACCATGCTGAGTAATTAAGGTATAATGGTTTAATTTCTGACAGGTATGAAGCCATGGAATTGGAGAGAGCACTTCAACATAATTTTAAAATATTAAAATGCTCCTAAAACCAACAATCCCCCGTTCATTTTAATATTAACCAAGAGAGTTTATCAGCTGAAGGAAGATTACTATGCATAATGAAGGTGTGCTCTGCATTGAACCTCTACTTAGTGAAACAATAACTTTTACTCTAGAGTCATAGTGGTCTCAGACTTGAACTATGACTGCTTAGGGGAAATAAAATATCATTGTCCACACATAATAATCAAGGTGTTGACAAGAGCTTTAACAATCAGCACGTTACGGCCTTGTGTTGTCCCGGTTTCATGAGTGCTTTTGAGAATAAGCCAATTCTCATAGAAAGCGACCTACTTCCACACTCACATATGTGAAATTTGTCGAGAGTGCTCCTGTAAGTTTAACACTCCACTCATACGGGCTACAGATATTCATTAAGAGTTTTATAAACTCAACCTTCACAAAGAACTACAAGAAACAATGCACCCACATCATAGGGAGGGAATAAAAAAAATAGTGCATTTTTTCACAACAAGTCATCATATGATTAGTTTTTCCCTTTGAACCGGGTTATAGGGTCTCTAGTTCCCAGGTTGGATTTCCTCATATATGACTCAAGGATTTATAAGCTTCAATCCCATCCCCCTCGATGTGCTCCAGACCTTTTTTCTTGTTAAGACCTTAGTAAGAGGATCTGCAAGATTATCACAAAATTTGACATAATCAACATTAATGGTACCACTTGTCAAATACGATCTTACATTACTGTGTTTCCTCCTTCCTCCTTATAGGTCTGGATTTACCGCTGTAATAACGGTTTTGAACTCTACCAATCGCAGCGGTGCTATCACAATGAATTAAATAGGAGGAATTGGTTTTTACAAATAAGGTATTTGAAATAATAAATCTCTTAACCAATTCGCTTCCTCACTAGCTGAAGCTAAAGCAATTAGTTCAACCTCCATGGTAGAGTTAGCAATTATAGTTTGCTTTTTTAATCTCCAACAAATAGCACCACCACCTAAAGTAAAGACATAACCAGTGGTAGAACAGGAATCACCTGATAATGTGTTTCAATCTGCATCACAAAAGCCTTCAAGTACATCAGGATATTTTTTATAGAACAAACCACAATTTTTTGTTCCAATTAAATATCTCATGACTCTTGTTATAGCATGTCAATGTTCATTACCTGGCTTGCTTGTAAACCTGCCAAGTACTCCTACTGCATATGTAATATCAGGCCTAGTGCAATCAGTTACATATCTCAAACTTTCGATTATGCTAGCATATTCCTTTTGATTTATTACATCATTTTCACTTTCAACAGGAAATAAGTGAACACTTGAATCAAAAGGAGTTACAACATGCTTGCAATCATGAAAGTTATATTTTTTCAAAATTTTCTCAACATAATGTGACTGGTCAAGGAAAATTCCCTCACATGTTCTTGTTATTTTATTTCAAGAATAAAATTTGTCTCACCAAGATCTTTCATATCAAAATGGCTTTTAAGAATATTTTTAGCTTCATCAATAACATTCATGTTAGAGTCAAAGATCAACAAATCATCAACATATAGGCAAATAGTCACATGTGAATTATTCCATGACTTGTGATATATGTACTTATCACACTCATTTGTTTTAAAACCATTTTCAATCATGCAGGAATCAAATTTTTCATGCCATTGCTTTGGTACCTGTTTCAAGCCATATAGAGATTTAATAAATTTACACACTTTGTTTTCTTGTTCTGCTTCAACAAAAGACTCAGATTTATCCATATAAATTTCCTCATTTAGGTCTCCATTTAGAAAAGCAATTTTTACAATGAATTTGTAAATAAAAAATTGTAGCCATAGCAATTAAAAGTCTAATGGATGTAATTCTTGTTACCGGTAAAAAAGTATAAAAAAATTCTAGGCCTTCTAGTTGTTTAAAACCTTTTGTAACTAGTCTAGCCTTATATTTATCAATAGATTCATTCGGTTTCAACTTTTTTCGTAAGACCCATTTGCAACCAATAGTTTTACAACCCGGTGGTAAATCAACTAACTTTCAAATTTTATTAGAAATCAGTGATTCCATTTCATCATTTACAGCCTCTTTCCAAAAAATAGAATCATGTGAAGATAATGATTCATTCAAAGTGAGAGAGTCATCTCCAACATTAAACACACAAAAATCAGGACCAAAATCTTTTTCTACTCTAGCTCTTTTACTTCTTCTTAACTCAAAATCATTAACTTCTTATTTTTCAAAGTAGAAGTAGAAGAACTAGGTAGTGACAAAATATTTTGTTCATTCCTTTGACCCCCACTATTTTTAGAATCAAAAGGAAATTTATTCTCATTAAAAATAGCATCACCCGATTCTATCACAATATTATCTTCAAGATTAAAAAATCTATAGGATGTACTATTTGAAGCATAACCAAGAAAAACACAAGTAGTAACTTTCTTACCCAACTTTGTAATCTTGGGATCCATTAGCCTCACAAAGGCTAGACAACCCCAAATTCTTAGATATCCCAAACTTGGCTTGTAACCTTTCCACAATTCAAAAGGTGTCAATTTTGACTTTTTATGAGGCACACGATTCAACACATAACAAGTAGTCAAAATAGTTTCACCCCAAAAATTTAAAGGTGCATGTGACTCAATAAGCATGACATTAGTCAATTCAACCAAAGTTCTATTTTTCCTTTCCGCTACACCATTAGATGAAACGAGAATAAGGAGGAGTAGTTTCATGAATTATTCCCAATGATCTAACAAATGAATTAAACTCATTTGATTCATATTCACGGCCTCTATCACTTCTAATTCTTTTATTTTTCCTCCAAACTGATTTTCCAACCTCATGGAGATAAGTTTTAAAATTTTCAAAAGCATCACTTTTATTTTTCATCAAGTAAACATATGTAAACTTAGAAAAATCATCAATGAAAGTGATAAAGTACCTATTACCTCCACGAGTTAAAATTCCACCAAGTTCACAAATATCAGTATGAACTAATTCTAACAAATCAGTTTTTCTTCAACTTGGAAATAAGGCCTTTTAGCGATTTTGGCTTTACTACAAGCCTCAACACTTTTCAAAATTCTTTTTAACCATTGGATTAATCCTAAAACTATTCATGATTCCAACATAACGATCATTAATATGAACACAAACGAGCATGCCAAAAAATTGGTAAGAAGAAAACATATAAACAGAAGTAGAAACTTTATTCATTTCAACATTCAGTTTAAACATCTCATCACAAGCATCCCCCTTCCCCACAAAAATACCCTTCTTCACAATTACATATTGATCAAATTCAAAAATTTGTTTAAAACCTGCTTTATTAAGAAGAAAACTAGACATCAATTTTTTTCTCATGGAAAGAGTATAAAGTACATCTTTCAAAGTTAACACCCTTCCAGAGGTAAAACACAATTTGACATTTCCCATTCCAAGCAGTTGAGTAGTATGTGAATCACGATGTTTTTGGGCTCCTCAAAATGAGTATATTTTTTAAACCAGTCTTTATCATAACAGACATGATGGTTTGCACCAGAATCAGCCCACCATCCATCAACACTCTCAACCATGTTTATGTCGGTAATCACCGCCACAAAAGGTTCTTCGGTAACATTTGCCTGAGGGTTAAGACCACGTTTTCGAAATCTGCAAAATCGAGCAATATGCCCACTCTTGTCATAAACAAAGCATGGCCCCTTATCTTGAACTTGTTGATTTTGTGCTTGGTTAATTTCACCATTATTTTTCTTGGGAGGTCTACTATTATTTTTCTTAATTTTTTTCTTCTTAAGCTTCAAAGAAGTATTTTTGTGAGTTTCAAGAGTAGCATTATTTGAAGTAATTAAATTTACCTTCGTTGTGATGTTGCTCTCTTCTTTTTGTAAAAGTGCATCTTGGCCCTTTGCCTCTTCACCATCGTACTTTTCCACTTTCTCATGATGAGAAATAAGTTCATCATCATCCATGGAAGTGTCATCAACTTTATTAGAATTCTTCTCAGTTAACACATAAGAAACATTAAGAAGACTGAAGTAGAAAAGTATTTTACCCTTCCATCTTTTGAAATGGTTACCATTGAACCGAAATGACTTGTTAAGGTCTCCCATCTTGACATCCGCGGTTTTTTTAATTGTAGTCATTCTTGAGTCTCCTTAAAATTGTTAGTGAAAAATTACAATATAATAAAATTGCAAGATTACAATTGAAAATAAAATGAACAAAATAAATCTCTTCAGGTTGAGGCGCGGATATCTTGCTCTCTTTAAGGAGATTCAAGCTCATTGCAGCAAATGTTTTTTACCGGTCCAACAGTAGTCCTTCTTGACTTGTCCCCTCCAGGATACAACAGCCTTAACGCAAAGTATAACTCAACAACTCTGGACAGGAGTTGAGTCCGAAGCTCTACAAAAAGAACATCTTCCTTCAACTAATAAGAACTCTTTTTTTTGACAAACTTTATGCACTCTCTATTTTCTTCTATCTAAACAAAATGAAGACCACTACTATTTATACTACAAGAAGTCTTCCTAGCAATGAATAGGAAGATAATGGGATAGTAAATAGTGAAGATAATAGCCTTAGGAGTTACATAAGTTACAAATAATAATTCGAAATAAAGAGTGAGGAAGTAATGGTCATAGTTGACCACTACACGTTCTGACAGAAAGCCACAACGGACAACAAAAATGGCCAACGTTCACATCAAACTTAATCAGCAATGAAGTGTGACAATTAAGCCAAATTCAACGGCTAAAAGAGCAATGCACCATGCTGCGTAATTAAGGTATAATGGTTTAATTTCTGACAGGTATGAAGCCATGGAATTGGAGACAGCACTTCAACATAATTTTAAAATATTAAAATGCTCCTAAAACCAACAAGAATTGTTAGGATTTGTTCAGCTTTTGTGTATTTAGTTCAGAACATTAGGACAATTTTTTTATTTTTTTTTTACCGTACTTTGTAGCTTCCACCTTTTTGTTCATTTATTAGTGACGTGAACATGAAGGAAGATGCTTACTATCTAAGCAATTCTCTCAATCTAATTAGTCTTGTATGTTTTTAATATTTTTATCTGATTGATTGTATTTGTTCTTTGCTTAAATCTTTTAATTTTCCTAATTCTTTCAAGTTATTGAATGGATATTTGTACTTTATTTGATTTGAGCTTTTTAAGTTTTACAAGCCGGTGATAAAGTGATAATGAATTTTCGTTTTTAAGTTCTCATATAAAATAACATATTTTTCTAAGTAATATATTAAAAATGACAAATAAAAATAGTTTAGTCGTTTGAATGATTAAAAATGTACGGAATGAGCAACACTTTGGCTTAATAGTCAGTGACATAAGTTGACAATTATGAGATGTTAGCTTCAAACCAAAATTGATTGATTTCTTAATATGTGCGTCTCTAAAACCACTTCTATAAAACAATTACAGACTAACACCTTGTTTGGAGGCTCGTTGCATTGTATTATATTGTTAGTTTAAATACAATATTTATTTTTATTATTATTTAAATTCTATTGTATCGTATCGTTTAGATTCATAGTTAGGTAATGATGAAAAGACTCATTTTATGTAATAATCGATTTGGTCTGATCACATCGTTACCTTAATATTTTCTTCTCATTTTATCTTTATTTTTTATTTAATAATCATATTTTATCTTTTATCATACTTTTTTTATAGTACCTCTAACTCGTATCCTATTTTTGTTTTAGATTTTTCACTCAAATTATGAATGCATGACATTATCTAACATACAAAACGATACAATCTATTCAAATACTATATTCATTCAAACAATACAGTATAATACAATATAACACAATACAATACTATACATTACAATCCATCAAACAATATGGAACAATCGCCCAAACAAAGTGTGAATAGCAAAAAGGAATGGTCATTTCCTCACAGGCTTCCCAGTCAAACTCTCCCCCACACCCCCACCTAAAAAAAAAAGTGATTGAACTTTGACTTTTTGCCTTGGTTCTCTATAATCCCTGACCAGATTTTGGATAATTAGCTTTTGTTAATTGCAGTCCTGCTCCTCTGATGAAATGGTTGCTCCATAGTGTATTTGCAGATAACATGTTTGTAAGAATGCTCTGTATTTCTGTTCTTGTATTACTTGTATTTTGCACAAACATATCCGAAGCCCAAAACAATACTCAGTGTTCTTCTTCTTGTGGTGATATTCATAACATCAACTTCCCTTTTCGATTGAAATCTGATCCTGGGAATTGTGGAGATTCAAGATTCCAGCTTGATTGCCAGAACAATCGTACTGTCATTACTTTTAATTCAAGAAAATACAACGTCCTCGAAATCAACTATGATGAGTTCTTGATCAGAGCAATTGACCCTGGTTTGGAGCACAAAAACAGTAACTGTACTTCTTCTCCTAATTATCTCACCACAAATTATCCTTACTCCTCAACTTTTGACTTTGGTATTTCGATCATTCCCATTATCTATGTCTATTGTTCGGCCACTGTAAATTCTTCGCGATATGTGGAGACTACTTTCTGTGGATCACTGAACAAGAGTCATAGCTATGTTGCCATAGGAGAGGGCATGTTGATTTCGGATTTGGCTGAGAGTTGCAGAGTGGAAATGGTGGGTTGGGGTTCGGCTCGTGGGCTTTCGGGGGATAATACTTCTCTTTCGAGCATTGAAGGTGCCCTCAGTTATGGATTTGAACTTTCTTGGAAGCGTACCTTCTTGTGCAGAGAATGTGAAGCGAGTCAAGGCAACTGTTTTGCTGAAGGTGACGGCTTTACTTGCAGCCACCGCTGCTATGATGACTCGGGGTTTGATCTTCCCCTCCCTTGTAAGTCAAAATTCATTTTACATTTCACTATGTTCAACTTATACCCCCTTGTGGGATAGCCTTACCACTAGGTAGAGGTAAGACTGCATACACCGAACCCAGGATTTAAAGACTTTTCGAGCACACTAATATTACTTTCAGCTACTTAAAATAAAAACAGCGAAAAAAAGCTTCAAACTAGATTTGAACCCTTGTCTCACGAATGGTTTCTCTAGCTTGTACCAACAACACAAGGGCACTCATTTGCTTCTCTTGGGTGCACTTTTAATTATATTCTAGTTTTTGTCAGTTTCTCAGGATAGATATATATATTATATATACATGATTTTTTTCGAAGTTAATGAGTGCACGTGCACCCCACTTACAAGTGTGGGTCCGCTTTTGTGCATACACACCACCTTTCCTCATACTCCACTTGTGAGACTACGCTGGGTATGTTGTTGTTGTTGTTGTACTATGTTCAACTAGGAATACCTTTTCGAGTTATCTGTTTTAACAAAATCAATCCCCATATATGAGGTTGAAGATATGGTTTGTTCAGATTGTAGATGGTGGTAAAATTATTGAAGTTATATGGTATTGTGAGAACAGAAACATCTCCTTAAATGATGTAACTGGCATCCGAGCAATTTAACTGTACTTTCAAGTTTCAAATTAAGGTGTCATGATTTACGACAGATTAGGTTGTCAATTAAAGCTGGTCGAAGATGAGACATGGTTCTTTCATTTATTATATCCACTCTCTATGGGGTCTGTCCTTTGAAGTTATAAGAAAATTTGGATCTCTTTTGTATTCAACTCTCCCCTGGGTCCTCTTCTTATGCTTATCAGTTTCAATTCTCAGCAACTTATTTTGAGATGTAGCATCTGTATTTTACTCATATTCCTATATTTGGACAAATGCAGGTAGCATCCACTACTATGGCGGTACGTATTTGAGATACTGGAGTGCAATAACTTCATTACACTAAGCATTTCATTGAAAGGAGATCGTTAAAGCAATATGTTTACCATTTATAGAATCTGCGTTCATTGCACTATATAGCTGTAAGCTATTTCTTCAAGACTCAATGATTTTACATCCTCTAACTTTATGTTTCCTTTGTGATTTGCCTGTTTTGACAGTTCTTACTATATTGTACGGTGGAATAGTTATAGGTGAGTCTTCTTATCTTACTCAAGGATAAGCATTCTTCGCACACTCAGAATTCTGAAAAATAATTAGCTTTTGAAGCTTTTCTCAAACCCATTTACCCCTATGAAAAAGATGTACTGGTTTTCTTGTCGATGACTTCCATTTTTATTTTTGAAATCATGCAGTATCAATTCTATCGTTACGACTTCTCTTTGGATTGGTGTTCCTGACTGCATTAATAGTGTATAAATGGAGAAGACGACACTTATCTATGTATCAATCAATTGAAGACTTCCTGCAAGTCCAGAGCAACCTCTTGCCAATTAAATACTCCTACTCTGAGATTAAAAAGATGACTAACAAATTCAAGGAAAAACTAGGCGAAGGAGCCTATGGAACTGTCTTTAAAGGAAAACTGCGTAGTGGTCCTTTTGTTGCAGTGAAGATGATGCACCAATCTATGGCGAGTGGGCAAGAATTTATCAGTGAAGTTTCCACAATTGGAAGGATTCACCATGTTAACATTGTGCAACTCGTTGGATTCTGTGTAGAGGGATCAAAACGTGCTTTGGTTTATGAGTTCATGCTCAATGGTTCTTTAGACAAGTACATATCTCCCCAAGAAGGAACTGTTTCCTTGAGTTACAAGCAAATGTTCGACATATCTCTTGGAGTGGCCTCTGGCATAGACTACCTACATCGGGGCTGTGACATTCAGATCTTACATTTTGATATTAAGCCTCACAACATTCTTCTTGATGAAAATTTCAATCCCAAAATATCTGACTTTGGGCTTGCGAAACTGTACTCCTCAGATGATAGTATTGTGAGTCTAACTGCAGCTAGAGGGACAATGGGTTACATGGCTCCAGAGCTGTTTTATAAAAATATTGGAGGAGTGTCACACAAAGCCGATGTATATAGCTATGGCATGTTATTGATGGAAATGGCAGGCAGAAGGAAGAACATGAACCCATTTGAGGACCACTTAAGCCAAATCTACTTTCCTGCATGGATTTACGACCAATTTAATGAAGGAAATGATATAGAGATACAGGATGCAAGCGAGGAAGATAGGAGACTTGTCAAGAAGATGATGATTGTGGCTTTGTGGTGCATACAAATGAAGCCTGCTGATCGCCCTGCCATGAACAAAGTAGTTGAAATGCTTGAAGGAAATGTTGAACTCCTACAGATGCCCCCAAGACCTTTTATAGCTCCTCGTGAGATTGCTGGAGACAGTATTGAGACAATACAAATTTCCAGTGACGTATAGGTGGTTGGCTACTTACTGTGCTGTGCAAAACTAGAGTCAAAATTCACTTAATTTAGTTCACGGCATCCAATATCTATCAGAAGAGCTCAATCTCAGGCCAACATTCCCTTGAGATGTCACTGTGGATTAAAAGAGTTGAACGAAAAGATGCCTATATCTTCGAGCAAGTAGTCATTTCTGTCCCATGGTGGTGACACTAGTTCCTCCTAGTTTTTTAGGTAAGAATTTGAATGTAATATGATGATTTAGTAAAGTGTAAATTAGTTTGCATGTTGGTGTTGTAAATTCTTGGAAAAGGTAATTATCAAGCATAGATGTATCAAACAAGGAAATGATTACACCTTCAATTTTTTGTGTTTAAACTACCATTGATTGTCTTTATGGATTGAGAGCATCTTCCGTTTCTCAGGAGAAGCAATTTCTTGGTAAAGAAGCCCTTTAAGATGATAGCCTGAATTTAAACTTGCCATAACTCATACAAGATAAATCATTGAGGGTTACTGTTATCTGCTACTCCTTCCAGCACCATTGGTACTACTGGTGTGATAGAAGGAGAACCTGATCGGTATCACTGAGAACATGCATTTTCTAGTAGAGAACTTATTAGCATCCCCTCTACGCACAATTTAACCACAGTTATGTTGGCGTGACCTTCTTTAGTACTTAGAAAGAATTCATAAGTAGGCAGAGATATATGGTATCCTCCATCACAGAAGCCAAGCAACTTAAAGCTCCTGATGTTTGCATGTTAGATCTTAGTGATCATCCCAGGTTCTCTGACAGATGAATGGTTGACGATTAAACTACCACAGAAATGGCATAAAGTTTTCTTTTGAAAGGTATTTCCTTCGCTCAATTGAGGCCTTAAACTCAATTAAATTGAAGTGTATTTCTTTGCAAAGGATTATCCTGATATAATTTAATGCCTGTCTGAGCAAATAGAACAACATAAAAGGCATACCATTGGGTAATTAATTATATAGAGCTGACTTCTGACTTTCATCATTCATCCGGCTGTTATGACCAGATCAAACATCAACTTTGGATAATTAGACAGTTGACATTTGCCTTGCTAAATGTTCAAATATTGATTCAAGAATTGCAGATATGATGTTGGCAAGACAAATATGGATTTCTATTCTTGTTGTCTGCACAACTATTGGCGAAGCTCAAATTCTTGTGGTGATATTCATGACATTCACTTCCCTTTTAGATTGAAAGCAGATCCCCTGAATTGTGGAGTTTCCGAGTATGAGCTTGATTGCCATAAAAATCGTACTGTCATAAGTTTGAATTCAAGAAGATATTGCGTGCTAGAAATCAGTTGTCATGACCCTGGTTTGGAGCATCAGACGAGGAACTAAACTTGTCCTCCTGATTACTTTTAACACATCTATTATCACCTCAATATTTGGTAGAGCTTTAACTCCTAAGTATCATTATCTGAAGTCAACTTCTGGTACTATCACAACTGTTGAATATCATGATCCTTTTGTTTCCATTATCTATAGCAATTGCTTACGTACCTTCTGTGATTCACAACACAAGACTCCTTTCTCGAATTCTTTACAAAGTCATAGCTATATTGCCATTGGACGGGACATGTTAATTTCGGATTTGGCTGAGAATTGCAGCGTTGAAATGATGGCCTTGGCCTCGTTGTCTCAGGGTCTTTCAAGGGACAATACTATCTATATCAGGGCTGCAACATGCAGATCTTACATTTTGATATTAAGCCTCACAACATTCTTCTTTATTAAAATCTCAATCCCAAACTATCTGACTTTGGGCTTGCAAAATTGTACTCCTCAGATGATAGTATTGTGAGTATAACTGCAGCAAGAGCCAAGAGGGACAATGGGTTAGTAAGGACAAATTTATGTTTAGAAAACATAGTTAAGTTACTTTGGTGGAAAAAAACTCATAGTCGTTACCTGACCATATATGAAATTTATTTTACCTAGATGTACGCTAAAAATATTGTATAATTAGGAGATTCAAATGAACCCGCCCCTCTAGGTACGCCTCTACTTGTAAGAGTAGTCCCTTTGCATACTATACAAGCTGAATGTTTCAACTATGACAACTAATAAATCACTCCTATCATAATTCCACTGAAAGCAACGTTTGTGGACAAAATGTTCCAAAGTGATACAAGTCAAGTCAAAGTCAATTGAAGTATTGGACGCGCTAAAGAGAAATATAAACTTCATCACTCTATAAAACCACATCAAGAAAAAAGAAATAGATCCAAATATATCTTTCTGTTTTCCTCTGTATATTCAATCAACAAAATGTCGATAAGAAGATCAATTCTTGCTAGTGTTTTTCTATTTGTTACATTCATAACAACCTCTGTAGCACAGAGTTCTACAACTTATGATCAATGTGCCTTTTTTTACTGCGATGATCATCCAGTATTTCGTAAGCCTCAATTATTCAGATCTGTCGATTTAATTTTATTCGTGCTCATTCAACTTTGAGTTTATCACGTAAAATCATCCTTTAAGGCTATATTCTCTTGTGTGTCTTATTTTTTTTTGGGAAATTTTGCAGGTGTGATTATGGTGATAAAATTTGTTGTGGGATTCTCAATCTTGATTGCAGTAGTGGTGTGGCAGTGCAAAAGGCGTAATTTGAACACATGGAATGATAATTTGATGAATAGAGCATCCTCCTCCAACGAACAAAACTGTTAACTTTTACTACTGTTTCTTTTTTTTTTATATATATAATAATAAAAGATTTAATCGTCCCATCATATCTCCAAAAATGATTTCTAGTTTAGCTTTGATTTTCAAATTAACAGCTAGTTCAACTCAGTTTGACACTAAAAAAAATGAGAGGTGTGGTATTGTAATTTTATTTCTGTATTTCCTTGTTCAAGCAATGAAATGTTTATCCACAATAACTTTTCTTTCATTTTTATGAGTGCGAGTCCTGATATACAGTGTATGGCTTAGTTAAAGATTCACTTTGAGTAGATTTTCTTTTAAAAATAAAATAATAAAATTAAACTAACTGAAAATCAAATGTGTTGGGCCTGGAAAAATGGAAGTGAAAACCAGGAAGAAAAGTAGAGGAAGTGAAGTGAGTAGAGACCTGAAAGACTGGACCGGAAAAGGCTTAAATATACCCTGTAGTATTGGAAATAGTTTATATATAATGAAGGGTATATATAGATCATTTCTGATAGACAGGGGTATATTTTACCATTTTCCAATACTGAATGACTGGTTTTGGGTTAAAAAGAGACCTAGGTTGGGTGGGTTTAATTTGCCATTAAACTAAATAAACTCATATCAAATTAAATTTCAAAATCCATCTATTCCATTCTTCTTCACAGTTCACATCATTACTCCATTTGAAACATCATACATTGACAACAACAATAACCTATATATTCTGTAGGGGTATCAAATAGAGGGATTCGGTTGAAATTGAAATTATTAAAAGGAGTTGGATTAGGTCATGACCCATCCAAATTTACTTTAGGCTCAAATAAGTTAGGCTCAAATAAGCTAAAAATTGTTACTTTAGGTTCAAATGAGCTAGGCTCAAATAAGTTAAAATTTGTTATTTTAGCTTCAAATGAATTAGGCTCAAATAAGCTAAAAATTGTTACTTTGGGTTCAAATTAGTTAGGCTCAACTAAGCTAAAAATTGTGTTTGATCATGATCCGTCAAATTTTACGGAAGAGGCTCCTCTCCAGTAATGAATCTCTCCATTTCCTCTAGTTGAGCCTTATCTATCTCATACATGTCCCATCATAAAATCAATGGATCAGTTAAATTATTTAACTAATTAATTTTAAGGAGAACTTACATAAATTTTACTGGTTTAAATGTTAATTACTTGTATATACTTTAGTTTGCAATATTATATATCTTATCAAATTTGGTGTCTCCAGATACGATCAAATAAATGAGATACATGGGTCAAGTTTAGGTGTACTTGGTTCTAAATACATTATATCCAAATGGATTCGCATGTTTTTAAGATATATAGTATATTTTGTTCGTCTCTCTCCCATCTTGCTCGTCACTCTTTCATGTATCTTGTAACACCCCTATATACTGACCAAGAGTCGCATGTCGATTCACCATTGCTTAATTACTACAATATGTTTTATTCTCATTTTGGGAACTTGAAATTTTGTGATATTTGCAAACTTGCTTAACATAATTGTGATCGTAATTTAAAGGATTGTATGGGATTATTTACGTAATATTCTAATTAGGATTATCTATAACTTGAAAGGGTGGTGAGGTATATATATGTATGCATTTTGGGCAGCGTACACTTTCATTTGGGCAGCACCTTTGAAGGACAGTTGTACAAGTGATAAACATCACTTGTGTGACTATATTTTCACACCTCCTTTAGTTAAATTCGTTTCCCTGAAGTCTAAGAACCTTAGAACTCTTTCTAAAAAGATTGTTCTTCAAAATCACAAGAGAAAAACTTGGTCCTTTTGACTTGAATTCGAGACACACCCTTCCCTTTGGTAAGTGATGAAATCTGTTTTTAAGCTGGGTAGTATTTGGTATTTTAAGCATATCTCGTTCTCTAGAACTTCGTTTATAGTGAATAAATATGATTTGGAAATCTAATTCATATACCTACAACTCTTATGTTTTATGTAAAACTCTTATTTAGCTGTTATGGATTCAAAATATGGGACGCAACATAGGACAAGTTCTGTCCAGATTTCGGAATTAGAAATCATGTATGATCAACTGTTAGTGTTTTGATTATATCTTTTTGTACAAAATATATTTTGCGATGATTCTTGATTATTTGAAACCTTAAGAGATGTACCTACATCTTTCATGAAAGATATACAGTCCAGTTTTATAACGATCCTCAAAATAAAGTAGGATGAAGTAGAGCCTCACATGAGTTTTATGCATTAATAACCTGTTAAAATAATGAAGAATAGCCTTTTAAGTCAGTTTTAAAGAGTTTGGAAGTCAAACGTCAAGGGACGACCAAGACGTTCGGAAACTAGTCCTTTACGTGTTGGTGTGTTCTAGTATGTTGTTCGTGTTTTTATGTGTTGTTTGGAGTCTAAATTCAGTGAAGGTGACTATAGTGTCTTAATAAATGTTTTTAGGGTCAAAACGTTCGGATACGACTCCCTGGGGGCCACCCTAAGGGTCCCTGAGGAGGACCCCAACCTTGGCCAAGCAAGCTGCCAAGGCAGCTTAAGATTGTGCTTGGATGGAGCATGTCCGCATTGCGGACTAGCTCTACCAAGGGCCAAAATTTTGGTCCGCGTCGCGAACTCTACTGTCTCGGATTTAATTTATGAAAACCGTGTGGGAAAACCTCCGCGTCGCGAACTTGTTCCCGACGAAATCTGCGAAAATAAAACTCAAGTTTGACTTGTTTAAAAGGTCCAACTAAGTGAGGGGTAATTTGGGTACTGGGTTATTATAA
>NW_006239051.1:887737-887908 GCF_000226075.1 Solanum tuberosum
GTTTGATCCACTTATGGTGGAGGTGTTCACTTCTTGTCTATCTATGCATGTTGAGATCAAGGTCTTAAAGGCAATAAGTGTGAAGTGAATTGATGATTATGATACATATGTTTATAAAGTTATGCTATGAAGGTTATGTATGAAATCCTCAATGCTAGCATGATGTTTAAA
>NW_006239051.1:888090-888337 GCF_000226075.1 Solanum tuberosum
GGAATGACCCCTACCTATATGACCCTTATATGAATGTGTGATCATATACATGTTAAAAGTACCTATTCAATGATGAATGTGTCCTTGTCTCCTATAATGAAGTGTGGGTGTGTGGTCTAGAATCCGTAAGGGCTTTATATGTGAATTGCTCATGAATTGAAAACATTGTGAATGTGTAGTGACCCTTTAAAGGGAAGAGCACTCAATATCAATGTTGTTGCTAATATGTCACTATGAGGACCAATAT
>NW_006239051.1:888756-888969 GCF_000226075.1 Solanum tuberosum
TGCCCCCGTAGGTCTTAGCTTAGTGGATCCACTAGATAGCTATTATGTATGTAGGTCCTACTTTGGCAAGTAGTACCCTCTCTTTTTGGTGTGGAAGTAGAACACCAGATTTCACGTAGCTCACATGGTCTATGTCGATTATGGCAATGTCTCCCGAAAGTTAAGAAATAAACTAAGATAAGAATATGAACTCTAGTCATGATTTCTTGAAGA
>NW_006239051.1:889347-934917 GCF_000226075.1 Solanum tuberosum
TGAGGGTGGTTTATCTATGATATGAACTAAATGGGTTATGACTAATGATGTAGTAAAGGAATGTTTCGTTATATGATGTTATGAAGTATGTTGGTCTTATGTCTAATGTTAAATGAAGATGTTATGACTTGTTGAATATGATGTGCCTAGTTTATGGTGGCTTCCTAGGAACACTTGGTGTGAGTAGTATTATGGGATGCTACTTGCATATTGCACTAGTGTGACTTGGGGGTTGTCTTAGGTGATGGTTCCTATGTGAAGACTATGTCTTATGGTGTGCTTATGACTCTATGAATATATGTGGTTGGATTGATGAAGGCTATATGTAAGTTCAGCTTTGGTAACCTTAAGGCGATACATTGCACCAAGTATTCCCCAAGGGTTGCTTGAGGAAATGAGTAAAGGTAAAGAGGAAGGTAATGTATTGTATGCATTGAATGTGCCTAAAATGTTATAAGTGGCTCTATGTGCTATTATGAATGGTTTCCATGCGTATGATAGTGTATGTGGTTTATATGGTGCCTATGTACTAAATGTTCTTGAAGTTTCTCTAAAAAGGCATGATGCATAGTTTCCAACTAAATGTCCTTTTAAAAGCATGTTTTGCATGGTTATCATACTTAGTGCATTCTTGTATTAACATCATTCTTCTTCATCTTTTTACACCAAGTGTAGGTGATGGTGACTAAAGGGTCTTTCCTAGAAGTGATGAGTTTGGCTTACTATTTCCCAAGTTTGGGTTGTGTCCTTAAAGATTCAAAGTACCTTTATGTTAAAGAGTTTCCTTAAGTTCTATGTACTAGATAGTAGTTTCTTTTGTATTGTAAGGGGTTGTGTCTCTCTTGTGCTGTAGTCATGTTTTAAGATGGCTACCTTGAGACGTAGTATTCCGATTTTGTATTAAAGGTTTAATGAGGTGACTTTTATGTCTTGTGTTATATTATGAAAAAGTTTTAAATTTTCCGCTATTTTTCTATGATAAATGCTTTGACGAATGCTAAGGGCTTGTATAAGACCTCCGAGAGGTCGAATACGCCGGTAACAACTAGGGGGGTGCTCTCGGGTCGTTACAAGTTTTGCAGTTTTCATTTTCAAATCTAAGTTGCGACACGAGGTACTAGGCTGGCCAGAATTACTGTTTTGGGGGCATAGTCGTATTTGTATAGTCTAAGCTTGCTTGTGATGATAATCCTATTTTACATCAACATTATTGAGCTACTAGGAATTAAATAAGTTATGTAATTTTATTTTTAAGGTTGTATATACTCGTGAACAAGTTGAGGACATTGATATGTTGGTTGGTCTACGGTTTGAACTCTTGAAGTTGTGTTGGACTGTTTCTAAGCTAAGCACCGAGGTTTGTGTATAAACTTGTACTTGTACTCTTTTTTACCTGCTGGTATATCTAAAAGTTTATCTTGGTACCTTGGTTACCTCTTGTCACTTTGCATTGTCGTGTTGGTATCTTTTAAGACATTAAAGACATTTGTGTAACTCGTCTTGTTGTACGGATTGTTTGATCACTTGGCACTCTTGTTGGGACCTTGTCCTTTTTGTGGTTGTGACTTTGTCACTATTGGCATGCCTCTTGATTCAGATCATTTGCCATCTTGACTCTGGATTTTTAGTTCGTCTTAAGAATGAAAGTTGTCTATTTTAAATACGAACTAGAAAACCATTTTTAATATGGTTCTTGGTTTTTTTTATTATTGGGCTTGACCCTTCTTGATACAGTGCATCGACCCTTCTTGATATCTTTTTGTGCTTGGTGTGACGACATGATGTATATATTGGGCGAGCCTTGTTATTAAATCTCTTGGAAAATGGTGCTATGAGCGTTCTTGACATTTGGATCTTTAAATATCGAACTTGATACTCTTTATATATTGTTTACTTGATTTGTTTATTATGTTTTATGTTGCCTATGACTTGAGAAAGGTAGCTTGGTGAATCTGAGAGCTCCAAACCTATAGTTTTTTCACCACTAAGCTATATGCTTAGCGATAGTTGTTTCTATCGTAGGGAATGTTCGAGAGGATGCATGAAGTTGGCCATTGGAGATGGAGTTTTTGAGAGCCTTAAGGAAGATCACATTTGCATATAGGCATCTATATTTTGTATAAACCTTGGGACTTGTACATGATCTATGTGTTGTACACTTACATGAAACTTTGAAGGCTAATTTGATCATGTCACCATGGATTGTAATATTAGTGTGGCTATATGTTTTGTTCTTTTTGGGGTGTATAAACCCAAGTCTTGTAATATACTAAAATTACTATTTGTTTTGAATGTTGTGTGAAGCATGAACCGACGAATTTTGGTACTTGAAAGTTGGTAATATTATTTTTATATCATTTTTAAGTGTGAGGATAATATATGCATGAAAATCTCGTAAGTTATTTGCTAAGATTATTTTGGAAGGGTTTCTCCGCCATAAGTTATAATTCTGCGCAATATCAATTTGACATCAAATAAATGTTTAAATGGACAGGATGCACATCTTTAACCATTTTTTTGAACCTAATCTCTCTACTAGATTATAATCAAAATTCCTATCGTTAATCTCTTTTAAATGTCGCAAGTATTAAATTAGATTTCTTATTTAAGTGGTAGTATCCTTTCGAAAGAGTCGCTGCATAACTGGTATCCAAAATACATGTGAATCACTCTAGATACATACAGTCTTGTGTGATTCGCATGTATCTGTGATACATACGAATCTTGTTCACCTCCCTCCCCAATCTCGCTCACTTCTCTAACTATGTTTTTGTATATAATAGCATAATATATATAATTAAATGTGTATATGGTATTGAAATATGTCTAATTATGTAATTTTTCATAATTTTAATAATGGTTAACTATTCTTTCCCTCTCCCTTCTCCTTTTCTCTCCCTTGAAAAACACGACCACTATGGCCATCGACAAAAAACTGTCAAAGAAAATTTCAAATTCAATGTTCTAATGATTAAAACTAAGCTAGCGTTTGGCCATAGATTTTCAAATATTTTTGGCAAATATTATTTGGGTGGAATTTCACCATGTGTTTGGCCATAGTATTTGAAAAACATATTTCACTTTTTTAGAAAATATGATTTATACCCATAAGTTTTAAAAACTATCAAAACTAACCATAGGTTTGTATTACAAGTCAATTGGATCTTCGTTGCAACAAATAACAAGTAGTGTTTATGACACTAGAGCAATATGGTAGTTCGGAGTGAGTACAATAAGCATCATTCCATACATCGTGAAGTAGACAAAGCACATGACTTTGTTATCCTGAACCGATTGTTCATCATTTTCATTGATCAATAAACATATCATCACTTTCATATTCACTGAATATTCCATCACTACTTGTGTTTACGTAAAAAATTATGTAATACAACACAAACAACTATTATAGATGATGTTTTTGTAAAAGATAAAAGTTTGGTGTAGAGTTTAAATATTCCTTTTTGGTTTGGTGCAGTGAGTTGAAGTTGATTTACACTAAAATAGTGCTGACACTAAATTTGGTGTTTGGGTTGGAGATGCCCTTAGACCATCTCCAACCCAACACCAAATTTTACACCAAATCCTATATTTGGTGTAAAATTTGGTGTTTTGAGCTCCAACCCACACCAATTTTTACATCAAATTTGGTGTGTGAATAGTGTTACACCAAATTTGATGTAACACTATTCATCACACCAATTCACTTTTTGAATATTTTAATATTATTTTATTATACAAACTTTTAATTAAACATTATATAAATTGTATGTTTTAATTAAATCTCTTGTATATTTAATTATTTTTTATGTAATATTTTTATAATATTAATTTTAGATATAAAATTTGGTTTTTTTATAAATTAATTTTTCTATATATGACTTTTTTTAAGAATTAAATTTATATTAATTCTACTATAAATTATAATTGGATATAACTACAATTAACCTTCACAAAAATTAAAAATGCAAACATATAAATTTTTAAACAAATAATACAATGTACTTAAAAACAAACCGAAAATAATAAATATTCAACAAAATAGTAATTGACATACATCAAAATTGAAATATAAAATACATAGTAATTTTAAAAAGAAGTGCAACATGATATATTAACTTCATGTATTATAATGCACAACATGATAATTGGGGATTAATGCGATCTTAATGCACCAATTCAAGATGCGTCGGAAGGTCCAACTCCGACCGTAGAAATGGCAATAGATGAAAATTATCAATTTCAATAATTTATAGCTCGATATAAAAAAATAAAGGACAAAGAAGCTCATTTTGAACTACTTAATGCATTAATAGAGCATTTATAGGAACATCGTAGTGATCTTGAAAGTTGAATATTTATGTAGAATTTAAAATAATTTTTTCAATTATGTAATGTTTATTTAATAGTATTTCATTAATGATTCACTTTTATTTGTATTATCCATTATTATGTATAATGTATAATATTTGCTAGCAATTTATAGTATTTAAAAAATTATGGTACAAAATAATTTTATATTAAACGATTATATAAGAAAATAATATGAATTATATATGGTGAATATTTTAGAAATAATTTGTTTTATGAAATAAGAAAATATAAATGAAAGAACATATGTTTTTTCCCTTAGTTTCTGCTCTCCTTGCTTTAACTAAATAACTATTTTTCACTTTTAAGTAGGACTCTAAGAGCTCTACCTTAGAATGAGTTAGATTTCCTGTGTTAACAAGAAGGAATGGTGGGACGCTAAATAAGAAATAATAATATAATAATGAAAAGAGAAAAAAGTATTATTTTTTTTTGTGTAAAATTTGATGCGGTTGAAATTGATTACACAAAAAATAATACTAATATTAAATTTAATATAAAATTTGATGTTTGGATTGGAGAAGCCAAGAAGGGTGAGTTTGAAGAATCATTACAAGAAACACGTGTCCTCTAAATGGTAGAGAGTAGTCAATATTCTTGTCCACCAAACCGCAGAAAGAAAGATAGTTTCACCAGAAACCTTAGCAATTACGAGACGCCACTTGTCCCATCACTACATCCTACTGGTCCCACCTACCCACGCACCACTATCAAAATAAATATCATCTTAAAATACGTATACACCGTGGCGGATTCAAAAAATTTGTATCAAGATGTTCGAAAAATTTTATGGTGGTTGAGGGACAAGTATGAGGTGGCATACAAAAGTTGTGTGAGGCCCCTTTTGTAATTTGACAAATGGATTTTTGTGTCCCATTTTCAGAAAAAAGGGCCAAAGTTCCTTCTCTCTTACTTTTTAACTTTTTCCCATTATTTAAACTTTTCAACTTCTTATTTTTTTACCATTATTTCAAATTTTACTAATTTCTTAACCTTTAAATAATTTAAAAGTATGAAATTTAGCCTAATTCATCATACTCCTAACATTTAGTATTATTTTTCTATCCTATATTAATTATCTAAATTACTAAAAATAATTATAAAAATTGTTTATCAATTAACAAAATTAAACTATAATTTTTTTTCATTACTCTAACAATTAATTGTTTTTGAAATTATAAACAAAATTTGTAAAATTGTAAAAAAAAGAACATAAAGAGTAAATTAATAAATATCATTTTTATTAATAATTTCTTAAAGAAAGTGTAAAAAAGAAAAATAACTAATACGAAAACAAAAGGAGTATAAACTTAATTTTTTTCTTCTCAATTATTTCATAATTTTCTAATTTCATAAACACTTAAATGTATCAAATATTCTCCAACAAGAAAATATAATAGAAAGACCATCAGTAATCTTGACAAATAATTACATAAGTTTTTATTACTATTTTCATGTAATCCAAATTCGAAAATCATCCATAAACTCCTACATACATACATACTTTAAAAATATTCTTTTATTATTATATTAACATGATAAGAATTGCAACTTATAGTGTTTGTTAAAAAATATAACCTTCTCACTAAGTTGCAATTCATCCAAAAAATATTATTAGTTGCAATTCTCATCATGTAATATAATAAAAAAAATATTTTATAGTTTGAATTTTGAGAGAAAAATAATAAATTAATAGAGAGAGTAAAATGAAAAAAATTCAATTAATTATATTTTGATTTTGTTGATTTACAAATAATTTTAAATAACTAATTATTTTTGTTCTTTAAATAATACAATTGATTTTGTATGAGGTTAAGAACACAAGTCTTAATTTAGCTTTTTTAAAATACGTAATTATTTTACTTTAAATATAAATTAATATTAATATATTTATTTATATTTGATTTTTAACAAATGAATATTATGAATTAAATTAAAAATAATAATAATAAAATTACTAATTTTAGGACATAACTATTGTTTATTGAAGAATTGGAGAATAATGCGAAAAAGAGATAATGAAATATTAATTTTAGGATATTATTATTTTTATTGTGTAATGAAATATATTTAATTTTTTACAAAATTACAAAGTACTCTACATAGAGGGGGTAAATAAAAGGTGGAGTGGAGGAGTGAGAAGAGAAATGAAAAAGTTATTTTGGGTAAATTACAATTTTGTTTATAATTTAAAAAATAATTAATTCAAATTATATTTTCTATATATTATTTATACAATATATATATATTTTTTTAAAATATTTTATGAAATTAAGACACGGGATTTTAAAATACTATTTTTTTGTAGTTTCACTTTCTTCAATTCCTTAAAATTTTTCCAAAAAAATAAATTTAAATTTTTCGACACACCAACTTTGGTTTTTTCTCAAATAAATGATGGCGCAAAAGATAATGTTGTTTCTCTATTAACTAGAGGTTTTGAGTATGAAAAATTCTTAGTAAACAATGTATTACTTCGAACAAAGCTCTACACGATGCAAATCTTAAATTATCGCGTTTTAATTCATATACCAAATTTCAAATAAAAAATAAAAAAACATCTTACAAAAATAAAATAAAATTATGTTAAGAGTTAACAAGTAGTAGAAAAAAATGCAAGAAAGTGTTTTGAAGAAAGAAAGAAAAAGTATAAAAAGAAAGAAGGTTAAAAATAGATGAGAAAAGGAAATGAAAGAAAGTGACATGTGGTCCCATAACATACACTTGGCAGCCAAACAACCCCTCACACAACTAACAATACTTGCACCTCGCGCAGGATAAATTTTTTCTGTTATGTTCAATTATTTTTAGTTTGAAAATTGCTACATATAACGGGTGTTCAGTTAATATATTTCAATGAATTATTAAATTTTTGTACATAAATAATAATATTGTCACAAAAGGCAATGAGTGTTTAAGCACCCATAAGTCACAACATAGATTCACTACTATATATATATGAAGATGAAATAACTAATACAGGTGTAACTAATTCTTGCATAAACTACTATATCAATTTACTCATAATTATTTTTTACATTATGAATATCTACATAATTAGGGGCAGAGCTAGGTGGAGGGTTTGTGGGTTCGGACGAACCTAGTATTTTTTTCGTAGATCTTATATTTGTATTAAAAATTAAATAAATATATATGTATATTAACTTGTGAACTCACTTACAAAATTGACTAACGGCTCAGTGATAAAGAAGGTTTCATGGAAACATTTTCCACGCTAGAGTTGCAAATTTGAACTCCACTATCATCAAAAGCTACTTTAAAAAAAAACAAAAGAGCAGGCTTTGCAATATTTTTTTCTTCTTAAAGAACTTTCAAATTTCTAATTCTTACTTTGCCTTTATGCACAACTCTAATCGGCTATCAAATAATCTCTTAATGAAAAGAAATAACTTATAATCACTTAAAATATTTAAAATTTGACTTAAATTACAAATTATAAAAGTCTTTATTTTTCATTAATTTTTTGTCAAGTTAAACATACCACATAAGGGCATCTCCAACCCTACCCTCTATTTTACTCTTCAAATATAGAGTTTTTTATTTTTTCAGACAATCAACTTCAACTCAATTATCTATTTTACTCTCTAAAAAAATCGTTTATCTCTCTTTTCAATATTACATTATTCTTTCTATTTCATTTTTATTTTCTTATTTCATAATGTGGTTGTCTTTCATTCTTTCTTTCTTTCAAATAACCGCTTTATATAATTTTCATGCCATATAAAAAAAAAAAAAATTTTAATTTTTTTTATTTAATTTAAAATTTTATTTTATTCTAAATTTTAAATAACATAAATTACAAATAAATATTACTATAATATACAAATTAGTGGAAATAAATTGCAACGAAGATTGTTGTGAATAAATTATTATGTTATGATTGTGTTGTTATCTCGTATTTAAATTATTTGTTATGTATTGTATTTTTAATTAAAAAATTTAACTTATCATTTTAATGATGTGCATTCATCGTAGTGGCAAATAATAATAACATCAAATTATAGAGTGACGAAAATAAAATTAAAATTAAAATATTATTAATTCGGAATGAAAATAGTATATATTAAATAATATATTTTTAAAAATATTATATTACATCTAAAAAGAATTATGTATATTAAAATATTTAATTAATGGTCTTATATAAAAATAATGTGTTAATTATAAAATAATTAAACAGTAAAATAAAGAATGTGAATAATAGCTCTTCAAATTTGAAAAATACTACAGTATTTACTTTTGTATAAGCGGAGAATAAAGAGTAAAATAAAGTTGGATCGGAGATGGTCAAATTGAGGTGGACGACTAATATTTTTCTTCCCCTAGGGAATCCCTATTGACTAGCTAAACATGCTTGCGCCACGTATTTTCCTCTTCCTTCATCCATACCACCCACGTGTTTCAGTCCTCATCCTACTCATCATTGCATTTTGATCTTTGGAACTCAACCAGCCGCTTCATCATAGTCACGTGGCACAAATCAATCATCCTATTCTATCCAACGGTTAATATTCATCGTAGAGTTGTTTAATATTCAACTCTCTCTACTTCCTCTCTCTTTTGGACCGAATTACGCAAAATATCTACTACTACTACTACTTCCATTATAATCTTCGCAATGCAGTTATCGTCTTCGCATTAAAATGATTGATAACGTTAAAGGTTTGCCGCCGGTAGCCGAAAAAGGTTGCCGGTTAACGGCGTTAGTGGATTCCGGCGGACTAGCAGAAGTAGATCTGAGTGAGAAGGAGCCAAATTTCACTCGTCGTAGGCGATTGAATGAACGTCGGTTGAAATCGTCGCCTGACCTACCGGAAAATTTCAATGTCTTCGCCGCTGATTACAGGCATTATAAGAAGAAAAAACCGGAAAACAGTACCGTAACTGATACTGATGATCAAGTTCAACTAGCGACATCTAGTGAAGTGAAAAAAGTAAGGGAGAGCTTGGTCACGTGCTGTTCACATGGATCGATATCGTTGATCGGCCGGAGAAGGGAAATGGAAGATGCGGTGGCGATTTATCCGAGTTTTTTCAGTGAAGGCAGCAGCAGGAAGTACGATTATTTTGGTGTTTACGACGGGCATGGAGGGTCACGTGTAGCGCACGCGTGCCGTGACTTTTTGCACCGTTTAGTGATACAGCAAGTTTCGGAAGGAGAAGATTATGATGGGAAGAGTATTAATTGGGAGAATGTTATGATGGAGAGTTTCCGTAAAATGGACGAAAAGGTGAACAAGGAAGGGGCGGAGATGGCGACGATAGGATCAACGGCGGTTGTAGCGGTGGTCGGAGAGGAGGAATTTGTTGTTGCGAACTGTGGAGATTCAAGAGCTGTGCTTTCACGTGCTGGAGTTGCAGTACCTTTGTCTATTGATCATAAGGTATACGTTTTTTAACTCCCTTTTATTATTTTTTGTTATTGCAATGTTCGAATCAATTTTCACAATGGTAGCAATTTCAGTCCATATTAATAAAATGAGTCCATTTTGCCTATGAAAAAATTACTGAAATACACGTCTTATGTTTCCTTATTTTCAATATTCTCTTCTATTTCTAAAATTCCTTATTTATCTCCTAATTTTAAATTATTTTATAATGTATCCGAGCTAGTTTTTAATATATTCGAGCTACATATTTTGTATTCGATTTATTTTATAATGTATTTGAGCTACATATTATGTATTCGGTTTATTTTACTTTTTCCGGGATTAATATAATTACAAACTAAACAGGAATAGATTTTAATTTCATATTAAAACTATGTGATTTCTAAAATTTATACTTTAATATTAATTTTCAAACTTAATTGAAAAACAGTTTTTTTTTTTGTTTTTGAAAAACAAAAAATATTTAGGGGCTGGTTGGAGGAAGGTGGGGGTGGGGTTCCTGGGGAGGGGGTAAATTTTATTTTTTTTGAAAAAACAGTTTTTTTTTTGTTTTTGAAAAACAAAAAAATTTAGGGATAGGTTGGTGGAAGGGGTGTGTGGGGCTGCCTGGGAAGGAGGTAAATTTTATTTTTTTTGAAAAAACTGATTTCTTTTTATTTTTGGAAAACAAAAAAATTAAGGGGTAAGTTGGTGGAAGGGGTGCGACCGTGCGAGGGAGGGGTAATTTTTTTTTTTTATGACAAGTCGTAACTATTCATTTGGTAATCTTATTATTCACTATTACTTGACTTGTTTTGTGAGCTTTAAAATTTGAAGCTAAATTGAGTTAGATTAAATTAATGAAAAATATTATAAGTTGTCATCCTTACTCATATCAATATGATGAAAAAATACGTTTTTAAATATTAGTCAAAATTTATGCCAGATGAAGTTAAACGTGACAAGGTGAACCTAACAAATTTAGCTTTTGCAGAATCAGAAAGAAAGGAAAATATTTCTGTCGTTCACACTATTCAAACAGATTTTACCAACAACTTAATGTTTTACTACTTTTCGTTTCAATTTATTAGTTTTATACTTTCCTTCTTTTGTCTATTTAATAAAGGATGTATCTTTTTTTTCAACTCTTTAATTCTACTTTTTCACATGGGCTCTATGTTTAATACCACAACATTAAAAATTATTTTGGTACATTTTATATAATATTTTTAGTATAAAATCGTGAGACTGAATTTTTTTTAATTTTGTGTCAATTCAAAATCAAACACATTACTAATATTTATAAAAGATTTGGCTGTGAATAATGTCAAAGGATTAGCCCTACTCAAACACCAACAAAGACAATTTATTTTACTTTATATTTTTTCATTGTAATGTATAACTTTCATAAGGTCCTATATAACCACGAGCCTGGCAACTTTGGTATACCTTTTATTTATTTAACATCCTTAGATATGACAGTTTGTATGCTGTTATTGCTATAATCTTAACTCGCCAAAGGTCTAATATTTTATCGGATGTTCATCATATTATTAAATTGACAACGAGTAATGATATGATCAGTGGTTGATGTAGCCTTTAGCACTGCGGGTGATATCAATGCTAAGACCATCAAATTGAAATCCCTAATTTGCGTGTAGGATAGGGATGAATTAACTTGGTACTTAACTTCTGTCGATCGACATTTTCTACATTTGATAGTGCCAAGTAGATGTCTTTGATTTTGAAATGGAATGCTTTCTGTTGACTGAGTTCCTGTATGGGCGCAGCCTGACAGACCTGATGAGCTGGATAGAATTGAAAATTCAGGTGGGAAAGTCATAAATTGGAATGGACAAAGAGTCTTAGGAGTTCTTGCTACTTCAAGATCCATAGGTACGTCGAAGACTCAGCTTACTGCACTAGCAGGTCTTTTCTTAATTCTCATCTTTGTAGAGGCTTCCACAGAAATGAAGAACAAACTTACTGTTTGTGGAAGAGCTGATCAGAGCACTTTGGCAAATTAATAGTAAATCATGCTTTTTATGATACAGTTATTGATCGATGCAGGTGATATGTACCTCAAACCATATGTCATTCCAGATCCTGAAGTCTTGGTTAGCCAAAGAAGTGATGAAGATGAATTCTTATTACTTGCAAGTGATGGTCTATGGGATGTCATTCCAAATGATGTTGCGTGTGACGTTACAAGAAGATGCTTGAATGGTCAAACGTTCAGGAGGTGTGACCAACAAACCAAATCCCATAAGAGAGATGATCAGTCAAGTGAAGGTGTCAAAGAAAGTCTCGCAGCACGAGCAGCTTCCTTCCTTGCAGAGTTGGCAATTGCTCGGGGTAGTAGGGATAACATCAGTGTAATTGTCGTCGATTTGAATAGATCTGTATGTTCATCCACTGACTGAGCATAGTTAAGCTTCCCATACAAATGATAGGCAAACAATTTTATGGATGTCCACCAGGTTAGCAATGTGAAGGGATCTTTCCTTTTGATTGCCTGCAGCAATACCATTACTTGCCTTCCTTGCTTGTTTGCGTAATTCTCCCCTTTTCTTTGTAAAGCTTATGGTTTATTTATAGACTATTATTGGCCTTGGTCATTCACATTTGAATGAGATTTCTAACAGATTAGTTGGGAGAAAAAGTCTCCACAGGTTAGTTGCTGCAATGGAAGTCATTTGTGAGACGGTGGCTTTGAAGTTTTCAACCTCCACCACCACTTTTTTTACTAACCCGATTGACGGACGATTCATAATTTTTTCAACACTTTTGTTTCAATTTTGCTTTCGTCTTTGTATTATTTCAACGTCTAGACTCCTGTTATCACCAATAATGAAATATGAAAATCATCGCCGCATTCAATCAATCAGCAATATAAATTTTCAGTTTATCGTAGAAACATATTTCGACATAGGGATATTCACTAAAGTTTCCAAGCATTTATCAGAAAGAGTAAAACTATATGCCAATGCGTGTCATAACATATTTTATTCAAGTCTCATTCAACAAGTTAACAGTAGATATAGCAGTACTGAAACCTGCATATTACATGTTAATGTCTTCAATATCAAATACCAATACAAACCACACAGATAAATAGCCGCATCTACATTTCCTGCTGCCTACGCGTGTGACAAGTGGGAAGGATATCAACCAGTTTACTAGAGCAGCAAGGAAAAGAAATGGGTAATAATTTCATAGATAATGCAACAACTTAAATCTTGACTCCTGCAGAACGTGGGCCATCACCGAGACCGCTCACCTCCCTCCTTAAAAAGCATGGCAATGCGAAAGCAGCTTCATGCATCTGTTAAAAGAACAAGATACTCTGTCACAAGAAAAATGACAGCTTTTCTTGGTTGAATTGAAGTGCAGCTGTTGGACTTCAAATTCCAAGTATTTGATGTATGCCGGTGGATGCAATGGAACAGAGACAAGGAAGCTTAAAACTCAAAATTGTTACCCTATACCAGCTAGCAAGGTAAAAAAAAAAATAGTTCAAATGGTAGAAAAGGCCCTCTTATCAAATGGCAGATGATAGGCTTGTATAGTTTGTCTTGGTACATTTGAAACACCCATAATATCAAATTGTATCCAAAACTTAACATCTTATCCCAAATTATGGTACAAAACTCGAAGATAAGTAAATATCGATGCATACCACACGCGCAGTCAATACAGCATAAACAAAATCAAAGAATGTTTATTGGTGATGTTATGAGTAGCAAATATGAAATTGCTTACTAGTAGAACAAGTTACCTCAGAATTGTAGAACTTAAGTTCCCGCTGATGCTGAAGAGCGCCATCTAACTTCTCAATAGGATTAACAGGGTGCTTAAAATCAACAGATGGTCCCTCAGTTGAGCACAGAAGAAACCCAATAACGCCACTGCATAATACGTAAAGCAACAATCCTCAATAACAATTAAGTGGAAGCATGTTTGACAATTCCTCTTTAACCTTCAACCGTACAACTAACGAAAAACAAATAAATAAAATGGCTACATTAACTTGCAAGGCTTTTGCTGTTAATTCCTAAATTATACCTAGGATATGTAGGAACACTGGCCCATGCATAATGAACAGAACTAAATGTTTCACGGCAGATAGAGATCATATCCTGAATAAGATGAGTATGAAGCCACATGCTCTCTGCCATGTTGCAAAGTACACCGCCAGGCCTTAATGCCCTGGCTATCATTGCAAAGAATGGTCTTTCCACAAGCTCTATCGCAGGACCTGTAATGAAAGACATTTGAGAACAATTAAATTAAAGCTCATTGGATTGAAAAATTACTAGATGCTGCAAAACCCATCTTTTAGGAGTGTCAGGTACAAAACCAAAAAACCAAAACTATTCCTACTCCAAACAAGAGAAAATACTATACAGTCAATATATACACTGGCCAAGAACATCCAACAGAAACAGGAAAAATCAAACAAAAGAAGTGATGTGCTCTACAACAAAAGACACAGATATCTACCCAGAAATGCATGCAGTTTTTCAATCCTTGAAAATCAGTGAATTATAGGCTCTATCTTCAACAAACAAAATCTGCCCTATTTGGACAGGGGATTGCCTCACTGTGGATGGCAGGATGCTGTATGGAAAGTCGATAAATGACTTTTAAGTTGCTAAAACTTTTTAAAAGCAAAGGTTCGTAAAATTAAAAGATGCATCTGACTTACCTACAGGATCTGATGAATCAACTATGATAGCATCATACTTCCCTTCAGGTGTGTTCTTCAGAAACTCAACAGCTGTCAAAAATCAGTCAGAAAGCCATATACAGCTTTATCTCAAAAAAAAGTCATATACAGCTCAACTAAACATGGAAACTAAATTTCAGTTATAAGAAAAGCATTGTGTCCTGCTTTTTAGTTTTAATTATACAATGAGCCATTCCCACCATATTGAGGCAAAACATTGGGTGCCAGAATAACCAAAATGATACTCTGAGAGTTGTATCTTTACCCTAGGCTTCTCAGCCTCCCATTCTCCTAATAACTAAAAATCAAAGAGTAGAAAAAATATTTTTGAATTGATGCGAAGACTCATACTAATAAGATCAAGCGACACATGAAAGTGTTCATACCATCACCAACATGAAGATTGACACGAAGATCCTCAAAGCCAATAGCCAAATCTGGGAAATACTTTTTACTGACCTGCAACACAAGAAAATACAACATATTTAAAATGAAACTCAACAAAAGCACCAATTCATGTATCTTGGATCTATTACTCACATCTATAACCATTTTATCAATCTCACAAATATCAATCTGCTCCACAGAGCTGTGTCGAGAAATTTCCCTTAGAACTCCACCATCACCACCCCCAACAACCAGAACCTGCATTTGTAGGTCAAAATGGATTAGACAGAGAACAAATGAATGGTAAAACTGAGAAGGAAAAAAACCCAAGCCAAAACAGATTAATATAAAAGATGAGGAATTCAAACAATAAAGTCCAATAAAGACGTATAATATATATATATATACACACATAGGCTCATCATATCTTCATAATGAGCTTATCATAGACTCAAATCTTTCTAATTTTGTCTTGGATGCCCAGGCAAAGAATAAAATCAATGTTATGAAAAGAATTGAAGAAAAAAATAAAGAACCTAGTGTTGGTTAACTCTTTTTCTCTCCCTTGTTACAAATGAGAAAACCCACACTCCCACAGCAGCTGTGAAAACCAGCAACATTTCAGACTAGGCCTTTTGAGCAATTAATTAAATTGATCAACTATCACCTATATCAGATTCCATCTAAAAACACGCAGACAGAGATAACAAGCAGGTAGTGACACCATTCTAGTGATTATTTACAACGCGTATTTGAAGTTCAAAATCTGCAGATAAAACTGAAAACTGGTAAACTACTGCTGACAAGTGATAAAAACCCATAAATCAATGAAGACTTGGTACTTTAACAGATGCTTAACAAGTAAAGAAACTGGTAGATGAAAATTTTAGTTCCACCAATATCCACACACATCAAATTCTCATCCACTACAAACGGGTTCTGCAGAAAGAATAGCCAAATACTTAAATGATTGAGCTTCCTCTGTGTATGTCCTTCAAAACTAGGACATTTCTTAGTTTCAAGTTCAAAGTAATTACATGTAATCATCTTAGAAGAGATACTGCTTAATGCAGTCCACCAAGTTTTCAAAGGTAATCCTCCTAGTTCCTAATGTACTTCCACTAAATAATTATTCAGATTCCTTCATGCCATAGACCTATCAGGGGCTTTAATCTTAACATTAGGTGATTCACATTTTTCGGTACACCCACAATATTGAATTCATGAAAAGAAAATTGACAAAAATAAATTTGTGTGCCTGTCCTGCTTCATCTCCCTCTATTAATAGCAACATAGTCAAATACCTTCCATTCAACCAGTCCAGATATTGATGTCCTTGTATGTGGAAATGATAGTAACATACAGCAAACAGAGCATAAGAAAGGAGTTGTAAACAAAGAAATTCTCTTAAGATACAAATTCTTTCTTGACCCATTGGGCTTAATGCAAAGAGAAATTAGGATTCCTCCCGAAGCAGTAGCACATGAATTTGTCAGATACCATAGAAACTAATGAGTTGCTGATAAAGGTATAATTCTACCAGAAAATCTATATGAGCCTTTAGAGCAACAGGACTTAGAAAGCTACCACCATGTTAATCATCAAATTACCAAGAGAATGATGTATCAGTCCACACAACAACCAAGGGTGTGGCCTATTGATTCGTAAAGTGGGTACCGACCAAGGTAAAAATCCCAACAGAGACTAAACACTAAGAGATTCTACCAAACAAAATTACCCCGATACCTATGTAGGCAGGAAGAAGAGGTAGCTGATAGAGTAGTCCAAGTGTGCACAAGCCAACTCAAACATCAACCATTACTAAGAGCATGTTTGGCCTAGTGGTTGGGAGGCTAAAAATATTTTTTTGAGAAAAAGACAATTTTTGAAAGTTAAAATGTTTGGTCAACCAGTAAAACTGTTTTTAGATATAAGTAAAAGCGGTTTTTATGTGGTTGGAAAGAAGCAAAAAATTTCTACTTCTAAAAAAAAGCAAAAAAGAAAATCATTTTTTGAAACAAGAGTACCCCTACCATTTATACATATTACCAATATATCCCTTGTTAATTAATTAGCATATCACATAAATTTGGTTAAGTTCCATTTAAAAAATTTATTCTTAAATTTTACACAATAAATTCTTTATTTTATTATACGTTTTATATATTATTATTTTATGTTTTAATTTGTAGAATAATTATTTAATTTATTTGGCTTAATATTTTTAATTATATTTAAATCATTATGTTAATATTATATCAATAACTAATATTTTCTTCGATTTAGCTACATATAATATTGAAGAAAATTTGCAATGTGTACTTTTTAGTTAAATAATTAAAAATTTTATAACAGATATTTGAAATAATTTCTCTCTATAAAATAAAGTTAATATTAAAAGTGCATTGATGTCTGCCTTTTTTGTAATTTGACTCTCAAAAATACTTTTTAAAATAGATTAACCAAACACAATTTGCTTATCAAAATCACTTTTCAAATGAATTAGCCACACACGTTGTTTTTTTAAATGCACTTCTGAAAGCTATTTTCATAAAAATGCTTCTAAAAATAAGCAATTTTTAGCCGCTTGACAAATACGCTCCAACAAAGAAATGATTTATCAGTCCACACATGCAAACTTCAAAAGGTTGGGGGAGAAGTGGACCATCCATGATGATGAAATCTTAAAGGGTGAGTGTTTGGTTGGTTCCATCACATAGTTTTATCTTTTCTTGATTGACTTACATATAAAAATCCAGGTCTCAGCTTGTCACACGCACACACACACAATGCACACACACAAACACATATCAATCCAGTCCTCAAGCACATAAGATTCACTCTCTTCCAGTATATTCTGATTCCAAAACAAGAAAGCAAATCCGAAAACCTTTGTTGATCATTGGGAGTGAAACAAAGGGAGAAAAATCTGTAAAGCCAAATTTTTACATGGTTACCTTCTTAGGAGATTTGATTGAACAAAGAGGAAGATGAGCTATCATCTCCTGATAGGCACATTCATCTTTCTCGGTCAACTGAACAATGCCATCTAGCACTAGAACTTTTCCATAGGATGCAGACTGCAAGTACGAATACACATTTAAGGCAGATGATAAAAGAGCTTGAGAGAAATTTAATAGCTAGAATTTAAAGCACAAAACTACGATAGAACAAGATGCTGAACCTCAAAAACCAAAACCTCCTGGAATTCTGACTTTCCCTTGAATAAAACCTTTTCTACTTTCAGGGAATGTGCTTCTCCTGTAAAAAGACGCAATGAAGAAAAAACTACTCTTAGTAAACATTCATGAAAAAGGGTATAAGAGAAAGGACATCGTTGAGTACTTCAATATCGAATAGGAGTGATACACTTGGAAATAGAAGTCAAACTTTATGCATTAACTTGGGTTTAAACTAGCAAACCAAATTATAGGAATTTGTTACAGCATAAAGCTCAATTTTTCTCCTACTTCTACCAGAAGCATCATTTTGTGCTACTTTAACACACATACTGGAAATACAGGGCTCAAGAAAACAAGCGCACAAGCCGAGCCACTCACCCTAAAATTCGACAATTCCCTTTGCAATAGGACACAAGTATCATCTCCTAAATCTAGTATAACTAACTAATGCAGTTGCAGCTGACATAAGCTCTTCTGTTTTACACAACTAAGAAGAAGAAAAACTCCTACTGTCCCAATCATCTCCAAAAAAAAACTATTTTTGACATATGATGGAGTCTACAAAATCACTAAGATCTTCTAAAGTGTTGAGATTAAGACAATAACAAAAAGATAATGATTTCGTGTTCTCATCAACTTTTCTGAAAATATTTAGTTTAACACTGCTAACAGAAAATGTAAGTTAAAAATTAATCAACTTTTGACTACTGTTTGGAGCAAATTACAAGTATCAGCCCTGGGTAAATCCTTCCTAGAGAGAGAGGGGTTGTTTCAGATAGAGCCTCGGTTAATAGTAAAATATAATAAAGGAACAAGCAAATTCTAACCTGGCCACATTGGATTGTTGAAGTACAGTACCTTCTCTTTTCCATCTGCAATTGAAGGAACAACAACAAACAGGTCAACAATAACATCTAAACCCTGAACACAACTGGCAATTATTAATTTCGTTTAATTACCAAATGATGAGGGAGGTTGAGAGAACCATCCTGAAACAACAGTGGAGTGACAATTGGCTTCAAGTTCAGGATCATATACCCTAGCCTTCAAGCAACATTTAGGAATAACAACCTTATTTGAACCATTAACACCATTATTCTCCTTCCCATCCATAGTCCTCCGGTTGTCCAAACCTCTTCCTTCTTCGAGCTCCGTAAATTATTATCTTATTGGAATCCAGCCTCCAACAACCTCACGATATCCTACAATCATGTTCAACAAGAACACAAAGGAATTATAGAATACAATTATCTCTTAATTCAACAATTAGAACCAAAAGAAAGAGTACTCACTTTAGGCAAAAATTGAAACTCCACTGAAAGATTAGAACTAAACGAAGTATTAATAAGCAAATGGAACCCAAATCAAACACTTTTTAACTGGGAACTCCACTCTTACTTAACCAAAATACAATAAAAGCAGCGTTGAATTAACGCAGAACCAACACTTAGCAAAAAAATTCAAAAAGAAGAAGGAATCCGAGAGAGAGAGAGAGAAAAAAAACGTTACAGGAAAAGCTTTGGTTTGGACGAATCAATGGCGTTAGCGCTTCCGAATTAGGTCTTTATATTACATTAAATTATTGATTTTAATAAGTCGAAATTTTAGAAATCACATAGTTTTAATATAAAATTACAATCTTGTAATTACATTAATCCCTAAAAAAGTAAAATAAATTGGATACATAATATATAACTCGGATACATTATAAAATAACCGGATACATAATACGTAGCTCGGATACATTAAAAAATAATTTAGAATTAGGAGAGAAATAAGGAATTTTAGAGGTTTTTAGAAATAGAAGAAAATATTAGAAATAAGGAAAACATAAAACGTGTATTTTGGTAATTTTTCCTAAATTTAAAATAGGACTTTAACATTTATTTTTTCTAATTACAATAGGAAGCTTATTTTTTAAAATTATTTTTTCAAAAAGAAAATTTTCAATCATTTTAATCAAGCAAACATATGAAAATTATAAAACATTTTTCTTTATGTCAAACACACTCTTAATTATTTGTTTTTTAAAAAGTATTTATTATACTATTTTAATATTAAAATTTAAAATATTATTAGTAAAATAAAACAAAGCGATGGCGTACTAAAATAAGTAAAGAGAATTATTTTTGTTATTATTATACAATTCCAATATTAATATTTAAAATTTTAAATTATTATTAATAAATTAATTTAGTAAAATAAAACCGAGCAGAGAGTAGTTAACTGAAATTTCTAGATTTCGTCCCAAGATAGGAAAAGAACGTTTGGTAGGAACACACTCTTAATTATTTATTTTAAATAAATAAATTTTAAAAAATATTTATTTATTATACTATTTAAAATATTGTTAGTAAAATAAAACAGAGCAAGGGAGTAGTAAAATAAGTAAAGAGAATTGTTTTTGTTATTATTATACTGTTCCAATATTAATATTTAAACTTTTAGATATTATTAATAAATTAATTTACCCCTCCGCCCCCCACCCCACCCCCTCCCCAAAAAAAATGAGGTTTCCGATTCTTTTTTCAATCTCCACGTGTGATAAAAATATGGGACAGATCATCCAGTCTCAACACCAATGTAGAAATAATATAATATTATTCAAGCTAAAACCCCGTCGAATCAAATTAAAATATAATCAAAACAAATTTTATTTTAATACAATATAAACAGAAGCCGTACGTCATGCCATAATCAAAACATTATAATCGATGGCAACTGAATGATTATACTATATTTTATTAGATTATGTCAGCTTTTTTATTTGAAAGATTCTTAAGAAAGAAACCTAATTTCTTATATTTGCGTTTTTCTTTTATTGACTAAGCATTTGTTTTTCGTATATCATTTTATATCGAGTAAAGAAATATTAATATATCCATTTTCATAGATTTTTTCATATTTCTTAAAGGACATCAATTTCAAATTGATCCATGAAGTAAGTTTGAATGTTTGTTCCATTTTTATGATAACGGTTGGTGTAATATATTTGGGTATGGGACCTTGTAACAACACAATAAACCTATACTTAATAGTTAGGTCCTTGGTAGGTGAATTTAGAGGGTACTGAGGGAGTTTATTTGAACATGTGAATATTTTTTTAATATATATATATATAGGTTTTGAACTTGTTACACATAAGATTAGATGTTGATTTAGTAGTTGAGGTGGTTTAAAATTTGAAAAAAATTATCTAAATATATTTCTTAATTATTTTATTATAATCTTTGAAAATTTCTACTATTTAAAAAAACTACAAAAATCACTATTTTCATATTTCACTCTCCTATTATCGGATACAAATACATCCCTCAAACTCTACATACACATTGCTTAACTTCCCCAAAATCATGCTTTACTTCATCAATTTAAATTCTAAAAAAAAGTAGAAGAATTTCTTCATCATCTTTTTTATTTTCATTGCGATAATAAGCTTTAAATATTCTTCTTGGTGAAGATGGTAAAGGTATTGGCAAGGAGAATTGGGATCAAGAAAGATGATGATTTGCGATATGAATTGAGGGATACCCAATTGTACATGTCGCCGGAGATGGTCATCGGCGGCGAACAGGTTGCTTGGGTGTGTGGTGGCTGAGATGTTTGCTGGAGTTCCTCCTTATAGTTTCTCCAATGATACAAAACTGTTAATTGTGTGTTTATATTTCATATTACAACTTTGTTTGAATGCAACGTATCTGGTATAAATGTCATTGTATGAGATACATAACTATGTCAATGTTCATTATATTTTAGTACCCGATACATACAGTACCCACATTTATATATCAGATATATAACTAAACACATCTAATACAAAGTTGACACAATACATATGGTAATGTATCAAAATTCATTTAGCAGATTTTTATTAAGTGTGTTTAATAATGTATCGAAATTACCGTCTATGATGTATCTGAAGTCTATTTTTTCCTCAATCGCCAAGTCAGCTGCAAGTGCTGATTTCATATTCACAAACGAAATATTTTCTCCAACAATGATTTCATCACTTATGTATCATTCATACTTTACTTCAGATTTCTGAATGTCTCAGCAAAATAGATATATTTATGATGTATCTTCTTTAAATTTGCGAGAATTTTAAATCAAAGTTTGAACAATTTTGATTTGATACGAAATTTAAGAAAATAAAGAAGACTTTTCAATCTTATGATCTTAAATTAAAATTATGTCAAATGTATCAAAATGTTTTTTTTATCTTTTAACTTTAAATATGGCACACAAAAATATAAAATTAAAGGATCACCAAAAAAGAAAATAAGTATTTTTGTAAAGACTAAAAGAAAAGAAGATAATTCTTTTTTAGATGAAAAAATATTAATATATTGAACGTAACAAATAAAAAATGAGAATATATTGTTGAAATTATAGACAAAACAGAATCAGATTCATAATTAAGGAATAATTACACCGCTGCGTAATGCATCTCTTTATTTTGTTAATCATATTTATGGTTATCCGGGTCATGTGGAATGACCCACACGTTTTTTAAAAGAAAAAAGAGAGACTTTCCTAGTTTCAAAATTTTGAAAAATACAAAATAGTTCATTTATATATAATATTATTTGCTCGGATTAGAAACAAAAATTAATCTTCTTGTGTTTGATACTCTCGACTCAAATATTTAAAAATCTTCCGTGTCTGTTTTCAAGTACACCACATAAATAAGTTAATTATTTAAGATATGTCGCATCATTTAATTATATACATTAATCTCAATTGAAATGTACCTAAAATTTTATAACTTGAATAGTTAATTTATCTACGTAATGAAAGTTAAGAACATGAATAAAAAAAATTCTCAAAACTTGAGGAAAAAGTGTCTAACATGACACTTTATCATGTGCTTAAATGCTCAATTATAACAAATTATAACTTAAGTGTCTAAATAAAATATAGTAACAAAATTTAAGAGGTTATCAATATATATAATCATTTTAAATTATAATAGAAAATACATTTTGTTGTTTTAAATTTTTTACTATAAAAAATATTTGAAAATAAATTTGAGCAAATAAACATTGAAATATTTGAAATCATTTTCTCTCGTCTACCTACCGCAATAGTCCTTCTGAAAAAAGAAAAAAGAAAAATCAACAAAAGGGGTAGGTTCTTGACAGAAACTCACACGTGAAAAAGGAAAGGAAAAGGAAGAATCTAGAAGAGGGTAGGTTCTTACTTGACAAATTGACATAAACTTGTTAATTATTTGAGGTCGTTTAGTAGCGGGATAAGAGATAAGTTATTTATGTACTCCCTCTGTTCAATAATAGTTATTTATTATTAACTTGACACATTCCTTAAGAAATAATAAATAATAAGGGTAATATTATAGCTTTATTTTTTGACTTTATTAAATTTAATGTTTTGAGAAATGTGTTAGATGATAAATAGGAGTATTTAATAGCAAGGGTAAAATAAACACTGGACAAGTATTGTTTGACAACTATTTTTAGTATAGTGGACAACTATTGTTGAACGAGGGAGTATTACTTTTCGTATAAGTTATACGATATTTGATAGATAAATAGAAGTCAAGTTATTCATGTGTAAAATTAATATGACGTTTGATTGACAATTGAGAAACTCGCATAACTCAACTAGCTACACCAAACTACTATTCATGAAAATCAAGAAAAATTCACTTTTTCGATTATTTTTCTATTTTTTATGAATTTGAAGTTGTATTTGAAAATTGAAAAACCCTTGGAGTTCATTTTTTTTGTAAACTTTTTTCATTTTGTTATATTTTTCTTTTTCAAATATTTACAAAAAAATAATCAAACATAACTCGAGAATTAAAAATAAAATGAATAATATTATTTAATTTTTATGGTTAATCGCCTATTAAATTATTGGAGGGGCAATTTAATTGGCTTTTCTCCTTAGACCTACTATAATGTCGATTAACTTCTTAAAATTTATTCTTTTAGACTTTTTTTTATTTCTTTTATAAGAAAATAGTAATATTTTGGTGAAGGTATGGTATGACAACTACCAATATATACATATAAAATAAAATCCTTCCATATGTCTCAAAGAGATTATTTTCCTTTCCTACGTGTAAGAAACGTACACATCCTAATAAATACCACGTGATTCAGAGCGGTTTGGTAGGATGTATTATTTAAAATAGTTCTTGGATTAAAATTTAGTCCACCTAATACAATGTTTGATAGCACAATTCAACCCAAACACACCTAATACATGGATTATTTAATACACCATATGTGATCTTATCTAATACCAAGAATATCTAGGGATTACTAATCCCAGGTTTAGTAATACTTGGATAAGGAAATAAAATGATTGAATTGCCCTTCAATTTCTTTATACAACCTTTACAATTGGTAAGGAAATTCACGTTCTGTTCTTTGGCACCTTCATTGTTTTCATTAAAGTGATATAATTTCTTTTGGACAAGAAAAAAAATATGTACAGATTTTTCAGTTAAAAAATCTGATCTTCTGAAATTTTCTCTTGCTTGATTGGAAAACTATACAAACCACCAGCCATTTTGTCGTCCTTAAAACTCCCTCTCGTTAATTCCAGAGCACAGCATCTTGTAACTATGAAACAAACTCAACATTTTTCTCCTCTCTCGTCTTGTAACACTACTATTTGATCTGCAATACTGCTATTTCCTCACAAATTGAGTCATTAAAATCAAAAAAGTTTTGATCTTTGTGCAAGTTCTTTAGTTTTATTTTATTTTAATATGAGTTGGTAAGAAGATTACATGAGAAAGCAAATTAGATCTTGTTGGCTACTGTTTTTTCTTGTTTTGTTAAGAGAAGAGGGAGGTGAGCATTGGATCGTGAACTTCGTATTCAAGTTTTAAACTACAATAAATATGGTAATTACGTGAAATAGAGAACATAATAATTCAAGGGTAAAATTGGAAAAAAAAAATTGTAGAGTTTTAAACCAAACACAAGATTAGATGAGAAACGATGAACCAAACACTTGATTAAAAATAATCCATGTATTACTAATCCCTGCATTGTTAATCCCTACATTGCTAATCCCTGCATTACTAATCTCTGCATTACTTAACTTTGTACCAAACGACCCCGAAGTGTGTAATCACCCATATTTATAAAAATGACTCATACGTTATACAAATGGATCACATATACTTTTTTTCTCTAACAAAAGTGAAAAAAATTATTTTAATTATTTTTTGAAAAAAAATATAATTCATATGGGTGTACTTGATCCTCCTCACACATTTTTTTTTTAACTTTTTTGTTTCATCGACTAATTTAAATTTATTATTTTAATGGTCAAATTTATTTATGTTTCACTAATTTTCTTGTAGAATTTATTATAGATGCACTATTTTTTTAATAAAAAAATACAAAAACTAAATTGCAATATAGCCACAAAAAAACTATTTTAAAATTTTTTCTTTACACTTAAGAATGAAAGAAAAAACATAAGAAACTCAAATAATGATAATTAAAGAAGTCAAAAAATAATTTTGTATGAAAAAGATTAAAAATATATACCTTAAAGATCATATATATACCCCTACATGATTTTTAAAAAATTTAAAGTAAGAAAAATAAATTTAAAACTAATTTTTCCACTTCTGTTAGATGAAGAGTATATGTGAGCTCTTTTTGTAACAATAAGAGTATATGTTAAACATTTATATAACGATAAGGGTATATATAAGCCACTTTCATAACGGATATATCAACTTTAAATGACAAAATTAAGAGGTATATTAGGTCATTTTCCCTTAATTATTAGTCCATGATGAGGGGGAAATATGGTCATTGAATTAAAGACAACCCCATGCTACCTAATTGGGTTGTTGAACTGAATTGATGGGTCTTAGTTGGTTTCGGTGGTGGGTAGTTATCATATTCGTCCAATAATAGTTGTCCACTATATTAAAATAGTTCTTTAATAATATTTGTCCAATTTAAAAAATCAAGAGATAATTTAGTTTTTGTGTCTGTTTTACCTTTACTATTAAATATTATTTATCATCAAACACATTTCTCAAAGCATTAAATTTAATAAAGTCAAAGGACAATTTAGTAATATTACCCATATTTTTTAAGAGGTGTGTCAAGTCAATAGTGAACAACTATTGTTATAACGACCTGATTTCGTCGTTAGGAAAATCCAAGGGGGAAATAATTGGGGCCAAAAAACTTTTGAGTAGTAACTTGGAATTCCTAGCCTAGTCCAGGTTTGGACGAAATCTGAGCCAGTGAGGTCTAGGGAAATCTGGTATTGAATGAGAGATTTAATTATGAATTTGATCACATGAGTGGATAGCTAAGACGTTAAGGAACACATACAGCTTTACGAAATCGAATTCGGACGAGTAGAACTCCTCAAATTGATCTTAGCGTGAACATGTATTTTCTGAGTGTCATGGGATGAAGGTGTGTTGTGAAATGGGGCTTGAAATTCTTAAAATAGCTCATGGTTTCCATGCAAGCTGCTGTGGCGGGATTATTCCCGCCAGGGCAGGGCCGTTGTAGCGGGGTGAGGATTGGTGTGGCGGGCCAGTCGCAATATAAGTCAAAAATAAACCCAAAAAAGTTTTATTCTTCATTTTTCGTCTTTGAGGGCTAAGAGACGACCCCAAGTGTTTTTTTGATGGTTTTCCACCATTCTTGAGGCTAAATGTAAGGTTTTTACTCCCCGAATCCATGTTTCGATATGTAGAATGTAAATTCATGGTTAATTATCAATGGGGGAGGGTTTTGATTGAGAAATTATGGTGGGAAAATCCCTAATCTGGGTATGGGGATCAAGGGTTTGACCTAGAATTAATATTATTGATTATAATCCGGGTAATTAGGCCTCGTTTGTTGATCATTGCGTTAATTGTATAATTTTAGACCACGAACAAGCGGGTAGAATCCAAAAAAAGAAGATTCAAGCGCCTTAGGGGATTCAAGCTTGGATTCGAGGTAGGTGATAGTTGTGATTTCATGTTTAGTGTGATATATGTTTGCAATTACTACATTATGATGCAAGTATGTATGTGAATGTTGCGTTATTGATCACACTGCTCGTAAATAAGGTTGATTGAATAATTGTATGCCATGAAATCATGAATTGATTGTATGATTATGAGAATGTACATTATGATTGTGATTGTGGCTTGTTAAATGGATTGGGTGTTACGTTCCAACACACTAACTGGGATTGATTGCCACGTTTCGACATAAAAATGGGATCGATTTCCACGTTCCGGCATAAACATTAGATTTGGTGTCACGTCCGGCACACTAACTTGGATCGGGTACCACAAACCGGTACACTAACAGTTTGGGTTTGGGTTCCATGAGAGGACCATTGAATTAGGTTCTATGAGAGGACCATTGACTTGACATAACCGTATATCTTGAGAATTGTGAAATTGTGCGTTGTTCGTAAATGATGACTAATATTGTATATGTTTGGTGTATGCATGCATGTTTATTATTTGTTGTAATGACTTATATATGTTTCACCTTTTGGGATAGTCGTGTGATCATACCAGTACACGGTGGTTGTGTACTGATACTGCACTTGCTTATTCTTTGTTGAGTACAAGACATCTTCATGCGGTTATTGATAGACCTCAGCTAGGCGACTATTGAATGTGACAGAATTCAATGGTGAGTC
Source organism: Solanum tuberosum (assembly GCF_000226075.1). Classification (NCBI taxonomy): domain Eukaryota; kingdom Viridiplantae; phylum Streptophyta; class Magnoliopsida; order Solanales; family Solanaceae; genus Solanum; species Solanum tuberosum. The sequence continues at coordinate 917,067 of NW_006239051.1, forward strand.
AGTTCTTTCAAGCGGCCATGGATCTTTCTTGTTTAAGTCCACTCTTTTCAGACTACACTATTTGCTAAAGGTGTTTGTTAGTTTCGGAGTTGTACCCCTTGTTCTTAGACTTGTCGTTAGTAGAGTTTTGGTACAATGACTTTCAAGTTCTAGGGGTTGAATTTTCGCATTAGTTTGGTTAGTTAATAATTTAAACCTTTGGAGTTTATGGGGACTCTATTTTTATTGTCATTTAAACCTGCTTCCGTATCTTTTAATGTCTTAGTTTTTGGTTAGGTTGTTAGTTTGGGTTGTAGTAATGGTTCTCCCACCATAGGGTTAGTGTGGGTGTCAATAACAACAGTCTGGGTCATGACAATTGTTGAACAGAAGGAGTATTTTTTTTGTCCCAATTTTATATGATACAGTTAAAATTTTGAAAGTTAATCAAATATTTTTTCTTGATTCTTTTATGCTTTTAAAATATTCTAATTTTTTAATTATTATGATGTATTGTAGTTTTAAAATATATTAATTTTTAAAAAAAAAAAAAACTTAAAACTTCTATATCAGAATATACGATCAAAGTTTAGATGTTTGAATTTTAAAATTTTCAATAAAAAAGTATTAACTAAACAATTAATTTGACTAAATTATTTATATTTATTCTTTGATTCAAATTTGGTACTATTCTCTTTTTCAATATATTAATCTATCTTCATATCTATTTAGGATAAAATTGAAAACCACAATTTAATTCTATCTAGGTTTTCTAAATTAACAACTACTCCATTTGTCAGTTTTCACATGACCAGTATTAACTTAGCACATATTTAAAAAAACACTAAAGAAAATGATAATTTTATTATATCATTTTTTAAATATAATAAATTCAGTGTCTTGAAAAAAATGCATTAAATATGTTTTTAATTATTAATAAAGGTAAATTAGAACCTAATTAATAAATAATCTTTTGATTTTTTAAATCAAACAAGAGTTAAAGTAAACATCTATTTTCCGTATAATGGATGAATAACATTGATGGAAGGGGAATAGTAACATGTCATGCTTCAAGCCTTCATCTATTCCACAAAGAAGAATTGTGATGGAGTGGTTAATACTTTTTTATTTTTAATTAAAGGTCTTAGATTTAAATCGTCATGATCTACGGAGCCGCATTTATTAAAGAGCGTTTTACCCATTAATATGAATCTTTCTAATACGAATCTAAATTTGATCGAGCTTCTGTATAAATACTGAACATGAAAAAAGAAAAGGATTCCACCTAATCATGAAACTAGGAAAGGAATATGCTTATTTGATGGTTGAAAACACTATAAGTTATGTAGTTATGGCCATGAGAAGGCAAAACCACGTTTTCCACATTACAATGAAACGATGTGAAAGGAGACAGCTCACAACATTAGACGAGGCGAATCCGAGGGGGGTAGGTAGGTTTAATTGAATTCATTAATCTCAATTCGAATTATAACTACAATACCTATATATTGGGAATAGGTCCGACTTCAATATGCAAAATAAACTAAATATTTTTTATTTATTTAGAACTCACAAACTCTTCCCTCCAACATCCATTGAAGGTAAAGACTATAACGCAGGAATTAGTAAAACAAAAATTAGTAGTACAAGAATTAGTAATGCATGAATATTTTTTATCAAGTGTTTGGTTCATTGCTTCTACTTCATATTGTGTTTAAATTAAAACTCTACAAAAGGTTTCTTTTCAAGTATACCATTGATTATTATGAGATTTTCTATTTTATGTAATCGGATCAAAGTAGATAATTGCTGGAAAATATTATTGTTATGTTTGCTTTTTTCTCACTTGAATTATTTGAAGGTAAATAATTGTAATCTTAATAAATTAATCACTCAAAAAACGTTAATTTTCAATTTAAAATAGATAGACCATCTACTGTTAAAATCGAAAAGACGGTAAACAGTAGTAAAATTGAATAAATCATCTACATTTACACATAAAAATGGCAAGTTGGAGTTTTAAGATGTATGCAAACGTCATATGGTGATATATTTGCCTTTTCAATTAGTAAATGTTAAACAACTCATATTTAAATATTTTGTTGATTTGTATTGCATTTATTTAGCAACTAACAACTTTCTCTAAATAATAAAATATGTAAGCTAATTTATTCAAAAATATATTTACTAGTACAAGTTTAAAACAAATAAAATGGTTAAAATGATTTGAGGGATATTTTAGTCTTTACATAGATAATCTCATGGTATTATATCCTAATTCCTATGTATTACGAATATCACCAAATAGAAGGTATTAGTAATACATCTTATAATACCATGTAGGGTGTAGAACTAATCCATGAATTAGTTATACTTAGGCCCAAAATTCCTACCAAACATAGAATTAAATAATACCATACATAATACATAGACTATTTCTCCTAATACTTGTTAAAGAATGGAGATGCTAAGCACTGGGCGTGAGGTGGGGTGTTAAAGAATGACAAAAGTCCCACATCGGTGATTAATGAGATGGGTGGACTCCTTATAAGGCTTGGGCAATCCTCCTCCCTTTGAGCTAGCTTTTGGGGTGTGAGTTAGGCCTAAGACCTAATTTAACATGGTATCAGAGCAGGGCCCGTCTCACCCAATGTTGGGACCCCCAAAATCAAAATTGCCCACGCACCAGATGCTAAGCACTGGGCGTGAGGTGGGGTGTTAAAGAATGACAAAAGTCCCACATCGGTGATTAATGAGATGGGTGGACTCCTTATAAGGCTTGGGCAATCCTCCTCCCTTTGAGCTAGCTTTTGGGGTGTGAGTTAGGTCTAAGACCTAATTTAACAATACTTCCTATCAAACGACCCCTTAGTGGCATACTTTATGAAGAAAGGCCTCCATTAGTAGACATTTACGGTAAAACTTAACTAAATTAATATAGGCGGGACTGTGAAATATTATTATTTTATAGATGTATTGTTTAATCGATAAAGTAATATTCATTAATTTAAAGAGTGTTTTGAGATTCAACAGAGGTTAATTTTGATTACATCAAATTCATTGTATTTTACTAATTTATGTATCACATTTATTGAATCCACATAAAAATACATTCATTATACATAAAAGTATAATGTATGTGTATGATTCATTGTAATATTTTTTTTTGAAAATAATACAATACCTTTGGAACCAGTTACGCGTAAGAAAACACTTATCGCATCTAGAACTCTTCACAATTTTATGGTGCAGTTCGAAAAAGACAACACCAGAACTTTTCAATGCAATAAGAAAAGTTGAAGATGAACTTCAACTAGATTTAAATTTTAACAAAAATCAAGCACAATAGAATAGAATCATATTTCACTAAATTGTCTTAGATATATTTTTACTTTTAAAGAATGATTAGTTTATAATATTAATGGGACCATATATTTATATAGGGGTCCTCTGAAAATATATTATCTTATTATCTCATCGAAATGAGTGATTTTTTCCATTGGCGCAAGTCGAAACCGGAAGAAAATATTATCTTAGAGAAACTATTAATTTATATGTATTAATTTAGTGAGGTCTTACTGTACTCTACTTTTATGATACCTTCACGTTAGGGTTACTTATCGGACGGATACTTCTGCTTAATGATTTGGCCTATAAGATGTCGATTTTTAAATTTACTAATCCTCTAGCCAACCAATAAGATATCGGCTGGTTCGATAACGACTTAGCAATTATCTGACGGTATATCGACTTACCTCTACTTTTTTTTCCATAAACGCACCTTTAAAAAAAGGACTTCTTTTCACTATTTTAAATGCAGTTAAATTTTAATATTCTTCTATATTGCAAAAATTATAGAATAATAATAAATTAGTAATATAATGGTTAATATAACAGAAAAGTAAATAGGTTTTTCAGTTTTTGACTTTACGGCTTCCGGACTAACAATATATGTATTATGAAAAAATATTAAATGAGGCTAATATATCTAAGATAAAAGTGTAACTATGGTAACTTTTAACGAGTTAACAGTTTATCCGATAAGAAAATTAAATAATTCGCCCCAACACCAATAAGCTGTTAATTATAAAATTCTAATTCGTTCACCAACCGTTTATTCAATAACCCAATACCAATAAGTCAATAAGTCAATTTTGTGATTGGCTTATCAGTTATGGTTTAGTTTTGAACACCCCCTACTTCACATCTTATTATCAAACCAACAACTTTTACCGGTTAAAAAATAAATAATATAAGCAGATATAAAAATATTTACGAAAAATCAGAAAAAATTTAACATTAATTTTACCTTGTTGATGAAGATTTAATTTTCGTCTCGTAATATTCTTCATTTCCTCATCTCCCTTGCCCCAAGTTTTTCTTTTTAAAAAAGGTGTATGTGTAAAATCATAGAAATTATAACATATAGAATATACGGTGGGACATTTTTTTTTTAGATGTGCTAAAGTAGAATCCTAATTACCATAATTAATATAATATGTCATATTACTTCTTTTTTTTTTACAAAACATATATAACCTGTTCTATCTCAGGGCGTCCGTAACTTTCTTCTCTTTATGCACACTCGTATATAATTGAATATTATTGTGTGTCAATGGGGTGTAAAAAATAAGCCCAAATACAGGTAATTCATTTAACTCGTCCAAAATTTTACGGATTGGATTCAAGATAATTTGAATTGGGTTCAATCTCAATCAATTCAAGCTTTAATCTATTTTAAGAGAATCCTCAATTAAGCCTAATTTAATCTTCAATTTAAACCCATTTTAAGACTCTGTATTTGCATTAATGTAATGTATGTTCCTATGAAGGTATGAATACTATCTATTTTATATCTTTTAGAATTTATCTATCTATTTATAACTTTTTTTAAAAGAATAATCTTGAGTTGAAGTTTAAATTGTGGTTATAAAAGTCATAATAACAATATGTTAAAATTATTGAGATTAAGTAGGTCAAATTGGGCAGGTCATGACCTGATCCAACCCAATTTTGAGCCCATTTGAACCCAAAGTAAACTTGGAAGGGTCAAAACTCAACCAAATTTCTATGTATAACTTACATAAATACCATAGTGTAAAACCTAAATTACCTTTCATCCCTATTATTTTTGTAATTACAGAAATTTCATATTTTTTAGGCATTTCGAATACATAATTAAGAATCTGGGGGGGGGGGGGGGGGGGGGGGGGGGGGGGGGGGGGGGGGGGGGGGGGGGGGGGGGGGGGGGGGGGGGGGGGGGGGGGGGGGGGGGGGGGGGGGGGGGGGGGGGGGGGGGGGGGGGGGGGGGGGGGGGGGGGGGAGGGGGGGGGGGGGGGGGGGGGGGGGGGGGAGAGCTGAAAATCAAATTAAAATCCCATAAATTACGCTATTTCATTCCAAATTATTGTCAAGAATTCAAAATCCTATAGTGTAACAAACCAAAAAATTCAAAAAATAAATTTCTTCTTCTTGTTCATCGTTCTCTTTGTTTCATAAAAAAATTTGTCGAAATTTTGGATAAGTGAGGTGAGTTATGAAGGATGCAAAAGTGATGGACTTGTTGTTGGACAAACGATTTCTTTTGTGAATCTTCAAGTTCATTGAATATCCTTTCGATTTTGATTCAAGATTGTCAAAAATTTTGAGATTCAAAATTGTTGAAAATTTTGAGTTTCAAAATTATTCTCCTAGTTCATTGAAGATTCTTTCAATTTTTATTCAAAATTATCAAAAATTTTGAGAAGATACATCATGAAGATCCTTTCAATTTAAATTGATAAGTGTTGTATTTCTACCAGATACATTAAATAAAAAAGTGTTGTCAATAAGATTTTAGGTTTGAGATCGATACATTTAGTATACATTCGAATTTACGTATCATAACAAAAAAATTAGTGCATGATACATTATTATTTAGGTATCTTATTTTGTTTGAGATCATGGAGATCCTTTCAATTTAAATTGATAAGTGTTGTATTTCTGCTAGATACATTAAATAAGAAAGTGTTGCCCATAAGATTTTAAGTTTGAGATCGATACATTATTGTTTGGTAATTGTTATGTATTAGATACATTTAGTATAAATTTGAATTTACTATCATAACTAAAAAAATAGTGTATGATACACTATTATTTATGTATCTTATTTTGTTTGAGAAATACTATATTTAAAAATAAAATAAAATACATTATACATGTAATTGTTCCAAAATAGCTTATTTTTTGTGTGTGATAAATAACACAAAGTTCATGTATCAAGTACATTTATATTGAACATGATAAACAATAATCAAAGATTCAACAACATTAGAGTTATGTAACAATACCTTAAGTATGAATATTATACATTGTATAAAAACAAAGGTTATTGTAGCAGTGATGTATCAGATCAATGATAACACTAACAAAGACTAATTTAAGACTCAAAATAAATGAGATACATTAAAAATATGTATCTTTGATAGTGATGTTCGTGCAATGGCAAATCCAACTTTTTTCTTCTTTTTTTTGGACGTTTTTCAATAGTAGAAACATTAAAAGAAAATAAATATTTTTCAAGAAAAAATTTCAACGACAATATGATTAACTAAAATTGCAAAGGTTCAATAAGATTTCAATGAGGGCAGGGGGCGGAGGTAATTTTATATATATATATTTTTAAGATGAAAAAATTTTAAAAAAATAATAAAAGAAATAAAAAATTGAAGTGATGGAAAGAAATCTACCTCTTGAATAATTTGAAATCACTAATTGGAAATAGAAGATTTGAAATTCAAAAATAGATTAATTGATAAACTTGAGAAACACCTTCTGAAAATCAAAATGAATTTGAAATTTGTAACTGCTAAAGAAGTGGAGAGAATTTAGAGATAAAATGGAGTGAAATGGGGAGTGGAAAACGTGGGTGTAGGCTGAAAATAGGAGTGAAATATTTACGTATCCGGAAGATTTTATGAATTGGGGGAATTAAGAGATTTTTGAAATTTTTAAAAAAGATGGGGATAAATGGATATTAAGGTAAGTAAATGTGACCTAAGTAATTTTCCCAATTTCTATTTCAACACATTTTAATATCTCTAATCTCAACCCAACCCACCCATTTTACACTCCTAATGTATATACTTAACATACATATGATATACACAATTATATATTTGTTGTGTATCATCTTATATGTACAGTGATACATAGGATATCTAGTAAACATTGTATCATCTTATATATACAATGATACATAGGATATATAGTAAACATACACAACGACATACACAAAAATATTCACCAAACATCCACCAGACATTCAGTGAGATACATATAATACACATACATCTATTTCCACCTTCAAACCACCACCACAAAATTCACCATAGCCACCACTAACACCCCGTAATGACTTGTACATGTATGCTAAGTTGACGATGATAAAATTACTTGAACTTGAAAGATTTAAAATATATTTGAAATGGACTAAAAAGAAAAATTAAACAAACAAATTGAAACTAGTAGTATATATAGGAGATTGAAATATAAGATTACTACATATCGAAGAAGCCTATCATTTCCTTTGTACAAAATGATGTTTTCTTGCTAATATGCCTTGAGGATTGAAATATAAGATATTGCTACAAACAAACTAATATACAGGAAAAACAAGTAACAATCATGTACAAGAAGGCAAGCATTACAACATACTAAATATACTTGCTATAAATATACTTACTTATCTTCAGCAGTAAAATCTGGTTCAGCTGGTTTCTGAAGCAAAATGGGCGATATCCTATCTGCCATCCTTGCTTTCTTTGCAGTATTACGCCGCAAAGCACGAAGTGCATTAGCAGCAAATCGTGATGCATAGATAGTAGCACCCAAACTTGGCGAGCTACCACCTCCCTTTGCTAATGCATCTTGTAATCTGTTTTCTTCTTCGCAAAGAGATTCTTCTAGCTTCTTCCTACAATGACGGCGCCATGCTGCTTGTATGAAGCAAGCCGCCCAGGTTCTCCATTGCTGCGAGTAAAACCTAAAAGTATGGCGGAGTTGCTTGCTATGAAGTCTCCGGAACTGAGAGGCTACAAATTTCAAATCATCGGCCACTAGAGCAAATGCTTCAACTTCTGAGAGCGCTTGGACAGTTCGGGTTGAGATTGGGAGGTTATTTGATGGATGAGGATCCAGAGCCCAAGTAAGAAGCTCTTCTCCACAAAAATCACCAGCTTTTAAATAATCAGAGTTAAAAAACCCTGTCCTCCCTCCATTAGTGGTTACAGTCAATAGTTTGCCCCGCATTATAAAAAGCATCTCATCAACCGGATCACCTTCACGCACAATGAAGCTGTTCTCTGTGTAAAGGACAGGCCTGAGACGGTCACATAGTGCATCCAGGAGTTGCTCATCCATTTTTTCAAACATTGGAACCTTCAAATTGTAACCAAAATCACATACTACTTACGAAATTAATACAAGTAAATTGAAACATAAATTGAAAAAAAAAAACTTATAACCTAGCTACTCACAGAAAACCTTACTACTGCAGAAGTCATTAGGTGACGATGACATACATAGAAGAACAAGAAAGAATATTTTATCGAGTTGCAAAGCAGGAATAACACAACGTACCCTCATGAGCAAAGCCAAACAAAGATGGCGCTTTATATCTCTTCTGAGATCTTTAGGCAGGTTGAGGATCAGATTCTCTTCATCAACACCCCTAGTTTCCTGCCACTTATATTGCTCATAGCGCCTGATCCTCTCCCGGAGGTGCTCAGGGAGTAAGCGGTGAGACATCCACTGCTCTGCATCTCGTCTTTTCACCCTCATCTCTTCTAGCCTGAGTGTTGTGGACTGCAGATACGTCTGTCACACCACAAGTACTTCAGTTAATCAGAACATAGTGGACACTGAAAATTAATTATGACCACCGAGTCAAAACAATATCCTATCAGTTAGCCTATTCCCGGGCTGAAAAAACTTGCCACCTACCTCTCATCTATCTTAGTTGTTTTAACCACATTAGGCACATCAAGAATAATCAGTACATTTATAATGGATATAATGAGAATTCTATAAAAATCATTTCGCAGTTGTAAGACAAATCTGAAAAACAATCATTTTTGGTGTGTACTCAAGTGTATATGACAATTGGTGATTGCCTGAACTTTAACATAGAACTGAAAATGTGATGAGGCTACCTGCATGTTTCCAATGAGAAATGAAAATAGCACCAAGCCAGCGATGGAAATGAAAACTGCAAAGCAAATTTCCCAGACATAGGTACTTGTTTCGAGGTTTTGACCGAGGGAACTGCAACACAAAGAAGCAAAGTATCAGTTAGAATGAAAGCAAACAAAAGATCCAACTGAAAATGAACAGCACACAATTGGAGCTCCACAGAGATATTCTAGTTATGAAATGTAAAGGTCAACCAGGGATAAAAAGCTAAACCTATTAGAAGTGCTTAGGAAGTTTGACATATAAACAATGACTGAACAAAAGAAAGGCTAATATGAAACTAAGAAAGACAAGACTGTTGTTCCTTAATAATGAGGAAAATGACTTCTCTAATGGGAGTAGGGAAAAAAAGTTGCAGTAATGACATTCCACATTAATTGTGTCCTCTAACCCTCTAACACACCTCATCTTCACCCCCAACCCCCTTTTGCCCCTCACCTCACCGTCCCACACCCCTATCTCCCATAGTATTTGTCCAAATTACATACAAATGTTTTTAGGATAATATTTTTTGCTTGCCTACCGAACACAAGAAAATAAGTAAGAATACCACTTATTTTCCTAGAGAACAGTTTTCATGGAAAACATTTTCCATGATAACGAACACACACCTAGTCTTTAAAGATCCTTTTAACCTCATTGCACTCAAAATACAGATATTTTTACTAAGGTTTTCCCTCAAATTTGGATATCAAAGATGTTATAAAACAACTTATCCTGAAAAAAGAACTTTTCCAGGCCATTCTTTATGGACATGTAGAGATATTTTTGCACATAAAACCATGCTTTTGCATGTCTTGCACTAGCAGTATCAGCGAAATGGGCTTGTTTGTCCAAGTATTCATCTCCTACCCTCCCCTCACCGAGGCATGTCAATATTAGAGACCAATATGAAATCTTTTAAAAAGAGACTAGCCAAATGTTCTAGCATCAAATTAAGTACAGTGCACTGAACCCACAGATACAACAAATAACCCACAAGCTAGCCCCAAAAGGAGTTTCCTACTCTTCCTACCTCTGTTTCCAATATATGGCTTGTGAGCAGCAGCATAATTCATACAAATATGGTTAGACATAGCAATGAGCAAGAGTATCAATAGCAAACATGCAGGTAAATATGCAAAACTCAAGTACACAGAGATAGCATACCTCAAGTTCTGCAAACCCCACCAGAAACAATAAAAGAACTTCTGTGGAAAATCCATTGATTCCACAACACCAGACTTTAGGGCTTCATGGAATATTCCAAAATCAAAAAGCGTTGTATTTGGTGTCTCTATAGGACATGAATCATTCAGCAATTTTATGAAATCTGTATGATCATCATCACAGTACAATGAAGAATGATGACAAGCAGATGTATTTCCACATGCTCGTTGCCAACAAGTAGATTCACGTTCAATAGAAAACAGGTACCAAAAGGCTCCAAGTACCTAAGAAAGCCGATTATGACTCATTATATGCATAATGTTTCAGCAATAATAGTGTGCCAAGTATAAGATAATGACTAAACTACTTGCTAAAAAATATTACTGAATATCTGTAGATGATATGTTTGCATGACAGAGAAAACTTATGATACAGTCATCCCAAAAGTAATTTTCAAACACATTTAAACTAGCAGAGTGCATAGTCTCTGAGTGTTTCAGAACTTAAATCAAGCTTATCACAAACTTACATGACTGGCAAGCATATAAAGAAGGAGATTAAACGCAGCTCCAGCCCATGCTGTTTCAGTGAGTATGCCAGAAGTTCTAGTGACTTCCTTATATAAAGGGTATACTCGAAGGAGCCTTGGAATATATTGGAAGAAGACGACAAATTTCAGCAAAGTCTTTGTATTCAAAGATTTAGCACCCCGCAATTTTGGAATGACAACTAAAATTGCAACCTGAAAAAAAACAGGAAAGAAACATGAGTTTAAACAATAAATATAGGATTTGTATTTGCATAGTATGAGCTGCATGGTTTTAGTTATCAAACTAGTCCCTGTCGCAGTACAATCTCTTTCACAACTCAAGTCTAGCTTTAAAACATACAACACCCTTAACATCATAAGTGCATGACAACACAAAAGTTCACAAAATCATCCAATGCCAAAAAATGCACCATATCATAGAAATCTACCTTCTCCACGACAGATGGAATCATGGTTTGTTTAAAGCAGCATAAATCTTCGACACAATTGACCAACCACGTGTCAATTTAGTAAAATAAGAATATTCTTTAAATCAAAACTGAAATAACAATTGAAGAGAAGTCACTCTAACCTGTGGTAGAGGAAGAACTGCAAGAATATCTATTAAGAAGTAAGAGGACAAGTATCTCTTTGCTATTTCCCACGCATCTTCAACCAAAACGCCTCTTCCAAATACACGTGATGAAGGGGCGATGAAACCAGTACGAAATTGAAGCACAATATGGAAAAGGTAAAAGATATCAGTGATGGAACGCAAAACACTAGCTGTAACCTCCATTTTTCTATCCAAATGCAGGCATTTGTTGTTATTATCAATCACTGGAATGTAAAAGAACAAAGGATCCAAGGAGATGGCAATTACACAGGATAATACAAATATTTTGTTCCACTTCTGAAGAAAAGGTCCTTGAGGATCAAGCATCTTGTTTTCTGATCCCAAACTTTTGGCCAGAAGGCAATTTAAACAAGAACTTAAGGCATGTATTATGCTTTTAATCCTTCCAGAACCACTTTCCAGGGCTTTGTGTAATTCATTGGAGAACACTCCAAATTTGCCCCCGTGTGCTCCATCTTTATATGTAAAATTCCCCTCTGAGCTTTTCTCTGAGTTCCAATCCTGAAACCTGCATAGAAATCAATTGAAGTGTAGAAACAAGCTTAGAGTCGGACATCTCAGCAAATTGATCCACGTTTAATATAACTTTGCTACATTAAATTACAATGGAATAGTTAATTCGCATCAAGTAGGTTAAAGTCTATGTTACAAGATCGAATTTACCAAAATAAAGTAATCCTACATAAAACCAGAATATGGGACGGATACACAGCTTTTCTCTTTCCTACAAATTCCATAATTAGTTTATTCTCCATTCCCTCTAATCTGTTCACTCGTTCAATTTTCTCTTCTGTGTCAAATGCTTACATTAAGACAAGTGAAACTAGTTCAATATGCTTCCTAAACAAAAACATCCAGTGGATAGCATATAAGATAAACAAGTGAACAAATAAAAGGGGTTTCCCAGGTTCACAGAAACTGACCTCACAAATTTCTCTTGCCGGTGATTCATAACTTAAGTCAGTGCATCAAACTGTTCCAACAGGCAGTAAAACGGCAGCCTAGTGCACTAAAACTCCTGCTATGCGCGGATCCGTGGAGGGGCCGAACCACAAGGGTCTTTGTTCCAAGAGGCAGTAAGCTTCCAAAATCCTTCAAGTGACGACAGGTTTCTTCATAAAAACCACTTCGAGTAACACATCCAGGACCTACATAGCATTCCCTAAAAAAATTTATCTCCTCCCATATTATAACAGTAAAACCAGAAACCTCATGATATATTTCCTTTGAAGATGCATGATCGGAATACTTTGAGATGCTGTCACATGCAAAACTCTTCGCACAAAAATCACAAAATTTAGAATCAAGAACTGAACTTGCTTAGTCAGTTATAACATAATCTTTTCATCAGCACGGAGGAAGCCAAATATTCAATAGAAAATGTTTACACTTAACACAGCCTTAGAGAAAGTAAAATAGGAGCCTAAAAATTGCATTCGAGTTCAACGACATCGAAAACTCCAACTTCCCACAAGGTCAACTAATCTAATTGAAGACATCTACATCGAAGAAAATATTCACAACATTAATACCTTTATCAGATATAATCAATCATCTAATACATCAAAACATAAAGCAAAATATTACCTTTATCAAATATAATAACCAAACATAAATCAATTTCTTCATTTCTCAAAGTTATTGTACTTGAAACATTACGTCAAACAAATTGTAGTCCACAATCAACGAAAACAAGGTTTTCCCCAAAACACGTCACTAAACAACTGTCAAATTAAACTCAACCAACAAGAAATTAGAAGTATAATTACAAATATTAACCACTTGAACAAGACAATACAGTGTAATTTAAATTAAATTTCACAAATTTCAACCATACGAATCAAACAAGTAGTAATTTCAACAATATTGAAGTGAAACGTAGATACATACCGAATCAAATTTTGCGGAGACAAATTGTACAGTACAGCAAGAAACAACTAAGATTTTTCAGAGAGAAGACGAAGACGATGATAGAGTGAAGGAAGGTTCCCGGAGACTTCTTCTGTAGGGCTGATTTTGAATTATTTTTTTTCTAAATAGATATTATCAATCAACTTGTCTTTTTAACGGAAAAAAAAAATATAGAGGGAGAAAACAAAAAAGACGGGTCAATGGGTCATGGAGTCTATTAAAGTCCACGGCAAGTATTTGAACCGGTTCTTTGTCTTAACGGTACTTGTTTTCCAAACTAACGGCGACGGCGCGCTTGCTTGTTTTTTTTTTTCTTTTATTGGTTTTGTTTTTTTGTTTATGATATTGGAATTAATTTCATATCTTTCTTTAAGCAAAGTATAAAAATGTCAATGACTCTCAATGAAGAGTCTTTATATTTGCAGTGTTTAGCGTACAAAAATAATATTAGTGGATGAGAAAGATGGCTTTTTTTTTATATACAAATTTAGAAACATAGACAATTTTTAATGTAATATAATTTTTTTGAAAAATTGGTTGAGTATTTATTTATGAATAATTATTGATATTAGCGATACTTTTTAGTTATAGCAATACAACGATAAATTTGCATTATGTGTTAAAGTAAATTATGCGTGCAGTCTAAATATATTTTAAGTGTTTTGAAATATATTATGATTGTTTAGTAAGAAATTGACATTATACGTGTATTAAAGTGTGGGATAAAAATATTATTCATCAATAAAATTTGTATTATATGTGTTTTATAAATTTGTTCTCTATAATACGTAGTAAAATTGTATTGTAGGTGTTAAGTGAAAAAAAGAAGATGATGTCATTGCTATATATAACAATATTTTCTTATTATAGCATATCTTTGTAAAAATAAAGGGAAATTTTTTAAAAATAGCGAACATAATAGACATAGTAAGACTCTATAGCTATAATTTTGATAATTGCGCTCCATAGTTATAGTTCCATTTGATATGGAGGTTGCAGTATATACAAATTCTGTATTTATACATTTAGAAATTTTTCAGAAATCTGTTTGTATAATTCGCTTGTCAATATACAAACAGGGTAATTTATTACTATGATTTTTTCATAAATCGTATACAAATAGCTTGGGTAAGCATATACAAAATTCTGGATTTATACAATTAGGAACCGAGATACAAATTTTAAATTTATACAAATCATGCGAATAACAAGAATTGGAAAAATTATAGCCGTGAATTACAATTTTCTTAAATTATAGCTATAGTACCTAATATTTCTCGAAAATAAAGTTTCCCATGTTATTACAACAAGATCAGTTGGGCCGTTTATGTGTATGTCTAAGTAGCACCAACGAGCCCAATGAACTAGCTCGTGTTTGCAAGAGTGTACCATTTCTTGCGAGCCCTTTTTAACCAACAAAAATTTATAAATGATAGTATGATACACAATATTCAAAAACAAAAAATGGAAAAAAGGAGGTATAGTTGAGGAAGACTAGGGATGAATTGGACTGATCTGAAGTCAAAAGTTGTAATTTATTCAGGTTAAAAAAAATTGTGTGATGCATGTATTTTACATATACACATATACGTATGTATGATGAATATATACGTGGGATACACAAGGTGTTGGAAATAAATAACTATTGAATTGGCTCCACGTACGGGGGTGTTAATTAGCCCATTAGTTCATTAATTTCTCCTCTCTTAAACTATATATCTATGATATATAAATACATCATTATATATGAATGTAGAGAAATATGTGATTTTTTCACGTTAAAGATGAAGGGCTAGGGGTAATTTTAAAACAAAAATGTAAAATATCTAGGTTGTGGACAAAGAAAATTCATCAGCTTCGTAAAGATTTTCGACGATCGGTGACACATGAAATTGCGATTGTTGCAGATTCATTTTCGCTATGCACAAATTCATAAGTCTCCAAAATTCGTATTTGAGATTCAAATACTACACAAAAAATTGCATGTGCCGGTAATGCTACATCTAAGAGCTTATTCTTCATGAAAATATCTGCGTCTTCTTGCTGCGGATTCGTGAAAAGAGCTAAGATCCTTATGACCAAACAAGGATCAGCTTCTTACTTCTCGAGCGACAGTTCCACGATCCCGACCAGCAACTTCTTGGGAGTAGGGGCGAAATTCCCGCCAATGGCTGAGATGTTCAGTCGACTCCCTCCCCCTTTGCATCTTATCTTCAACCATGATTATCTTCTATTTCAAATTTGGCTTCAATTTAATTGAAACCACATCAAATCTCCATTAAATTATCCCAAAATTAAGATTCAAAATCTTTTTAAGATATGTATCCAGTCAGTTGCAATAATATCCACACAAAATTAAACCTAATCTCAGGAACTTATATTCTCAAGCTTAAACAAATTTCAATGGAGTTTTAGTTCATCTTCTACACTTTCTAAGTAACATTAACAATGTTTAATATATAAGGATCCAATCTCTCTACAACCTATTATTCTTTTTAATATATATATATACTTTTTCATGAGTAGATAGGTCATAGGTTAATTACTCTACATATTTGCAGTATAGCTCCCATTATTGATTATCTCCATTCGACTAAACTATTTTAGTATTTTCCTTAACAAGCTTCAACAAAAATTGAGTATTTTTATATGATGATAAAAAAAAGGTTAGAAACAAAAATAAAACGTCTTTTTTTGGTCAAAGAGGATTTATTTATAATTCTAAACTTGATATGAGAAGTCAAAAATAGAAATATTTTTCTGTTTTTTTCAATAAATAAATCATAAATTAAAGTTTCTTAAGCATAAAGTATGTAACTTAATGGTAAAAATAATTCTCTGGACATCTTACTATTTTTAACTAGACTAGATATTAGCAAATGAATTCTATATAAAATAATTGATATCAATGTGAGTATACGAGCTACAACAAATATAATATATTAATCAATTATGTAAGTAAGTTTTTATTTAATTTTCTTCAAATATACAAAATAAATGCCATTGATTTGAGTTTCTTCTTCTAGTTAATTATTTATTATTCGAAATTTATTTATCCAATCTATTTGAGTTCATGCTATACAAAGTATGTTACATTTACTTTCCTTATAATTGAATTCAAGATTTTTAATTAAAAATAATAGATCTCATCCATCCTTTCTTATCGACAGTAATAAAACAAACATTTAAGCACCATATGGCATGAGCGAGTAGGGTGCATTTTCAGTATGAATGCTGCCATTTTGAGTAGATTTACTACTTTAATTTTATCACCTAATTTGTATACTCAATCAAAAAGAAAAAAGGACATGAGATTTACATGGTGTTTGAATAAATTTATAAATTAATTGATTTAGCCTATAAATATTTTTATATTCTTTTTAATCTGTTTGTTAAACATAAAAGTATTTAATCATAAGCCAATTGTTTATAAGTAAAATCGCATGAAAATTACAAATTTTAACTATCCATAACTTATGATTTCATAGTTTATATGTAAAAAAGTAAAAAATGTCTCTACCATATTGGAAATAGTTTAAATTTGTTCTTTTTGCACCAATAGATTCCAATTGCCCTTGATATTCATTAAAACATATTTTTCATGACAGACGGGGTGAGTAACGCGTTGGATTAAAAATGTCTTCCTTCTATCTAGTAGACTACAATTATAACTTTGCAACTAAGCATATCAATCATTTTAACGAAATTATAAGATATCATAAGTAAGATCTTAATTAAATATATAGGCAGTATTGATTATTGATCCACGTGAATCTTAGACCCAAACTATATATAAATATCACAATCCATCTGAATTTATTTGTTAGAAATTATTGAGGCTGGATTTCTAAGAATCTCATTGTTAATTACAAGATGAAAAATTGAGTGAACTTAGATTTAAAATAAATTGAAACGTAACTTAAGTATTTGCACTGGTCTCAAATCAAACACCCAGCTTCAAATGAAAAAGACATAATTGTCTTTTGAATTAATACAATCACAAAATGTGAAGCATCAAAAGAACTTGGTACAAACAAATGGATTTTTGTTATTTTTGTTTAATCTACATGGATCAGGTTATTTTTTACCGTTTCAGCTAAGATATTACTTTTAATTATGGGAAAATTGTACATAATGGCAAACTATTAATTCAAATTAAATGGTATAATCACACTTTGATTTAATTGTGTCCTGTAGCAAACTGTTTGCCAGCCGCCTCTCTCCCTCAAACTCTCGCTCGCCACTCTCCTCTCTCGCTCACTCCCTCTGTGCTCGCCTCTCTCGCTTTATACAACAGAATTGTATAAATTGTGTTTCTGTTTGTATAAAGCGAGAGAAAATTGTATATACACATGCAAATACATATATATTCGTCATATACACTTATAATTATACAATAAAAATATTCCCCTGCC
>NW_006239051.1:935080-1000124 GCF_000226075.1 Solanum tuberosum
AGAGAGCGATTTTTGATATACAAATATTTTTGTCAACGGTTTATACAAACGAGAGGCTAACAACAATTTATATAAATGACCTGCCAGTGAAATTATACAAATCTGAAGAGGAGCCAACGAATTATACAATTGCTTCTTTTTGTATATATGCATAGCGAAATAGACAGCTTTCAATTGTATATGTAGAGCGAATTATACATATATATGTTTGCTATGGAGCGCAATTGTGCAAACTTTGCTATAGCATACAAATATGATTTTTTTTGTTTGCTATATGTGAAAATTGCTCTTTAATTATCCCTTTGTTTAATTAATGTTATTCATTTTTTACGTAAAAAATAATAATCTTTTAAAATTTATAGATATTTTTTGTAAATAGTTTGAAGGACATTTCAATTGTTTTAGCCAAAAAAGTGTTTATCAATTTTTTTTAAACACTTAATTATTCATTTCAAGATTGATACTTATCAACTAGTATTAATCCATTAATTCTAACATGTTCTTACTTTGTCTTAATTCCTCGTTATGAAGAATTTTTTTTATCTCATCATGAAGTTTATAAACTAATATAAAACTTATGCCTTGCAACTTGCATATAAACTTCATTTTCTTTAACTATAATTAAATGATTATAATATGTATTTTAATTGTTTAGTTACGTTACTTATTTCTGTGTATTATTTTCACCAATAATAGCATGTATCTGTTGATTTAAGTGACAGGTTTTAGTGGCACTGTCATGAAAATTTTTAATATGGTTAAGGCACAATCAACGATAGTTGTATGAGACTCCATTCAATTTTTTACATTTGGATTTGTCGTCCCATTTTAATACTACACACTCTCTCACCTTATTTTTCCCCAAATTCCCCTCTTTTCCCTCCAAAATATTTTAGCTCCTTGTTCAATATTCTTCTCTTTTTCACATTTTTTTTTCAATTCTTTGTGCTCTTTATTAATTAGTAACTTGATTAGCTCTTTCTTTCCCATTAATCATTTCTGTCACTTAGCTAAACCAATTTAAAAAATTGTCACCTCTCAACCAATTCAACTAAAATATAATTATTCCTCATAGCCTTAGAAAAAAAAATCTTTTAAAAGTTTTATTTTACATATCAAAAAATTGAATCAAATTCCTAGGATACATTTAAAAGATAAAATTTGAATGAGAAATTCACACACTTTATATTTGTATTAAAAAGTATTCACTGAATATCGAAAATCGAACTAAATAAAAATTTAGTCAAATTAAATATTTCTTTTCCTTCAATTTGTTTTCTTTTTATTTTAAATTTTTTTGACATAATCAGTTTTGGTTTCAAAGTAAAAGTAAATCGAAAAACCACCAAACTGATTATAAAAATATCTCCCTGTTTAAATATATAGCGTGTTGTGTAAAATTAAATTTTTACTCTTTTTATTTGTAATCTAGTTACCTTTATATAAATTTTAATTCTATTTTTTTCACTTTTCTAGTTTGATTTTGTAATTTTATTATGATGATTTTAAAATTTGATTTTATGTTCAAAATCACTTGTTTTTAGTCCTTTAATTATTCATTATTAGTTAATTCAACTATCATCAATCAGAACTAATTTTTTTTTTTAAAATTATACCGAAAAAAAGTTCACCAATGAGTAAGTGAGAGCATACCTATAAGTATTCTAAAATCACTCGTTCTTCAATTTTTTTTAGAAATATTTTGTACTTTGTGTTGCACTTATTATTGATATTTAAGTTAAAAATCTAAAAAGAAATCAACCAAAAAAATATATAAATCAAGAAAAGAAGACTATAATTATAGTGGAGTTCAATTTTTTAATTGTATTAGCAATCACGGGAATAAAAGGCTAAAACTTGAATTGATATTAATTTACATATTTTTATTTGACTTTTGAAAAATAAAAATTTAAGACTATTAAAAAAAAAAAGAGGTAAAATACTTATTATGAGGAAAAGGGAGGAATTTGAAAAAATAAGGTGAGAGAGTGCATGGTGTTAAAATGGGGCCCACAAATCCAAATATCAAAAATTGAATGGAGCCTCACACAACTATCATCGATTGGACCTCAACCATATTAAAAATTTTCTCACTGTCATGTCACTTGGTAAATATTCTTGATAAGAACTTTTGGAGAGTTAGTAACACTCTTAAACATATGTGTATTATTATTTTTCTATTAAATTATTATGTATTTGCAAGTTTCCTATACGATAATGTTCACTTTTTTTAAAAAATTTGAACTATGATTAACTATTTATCAAAAGACATTTTACCTGACAATTGTTTCCTTTTCTTACATAGTTATAGCATATTTAGATAAAAAAAAGAAAATAATTAATAGTTGAGATGTGCTTTGACAAATAATTGGTGATAGTTCACGTAGGAAAAATGAACACTTGATAGTTTAGCCAAAAGACTCACAAAAATGTGATACTTTATATGTGATTTTGATCGTTAACTTTGTTAAAAATTCACAATAATTTATATTTTATATAAATTTGATATGAAATGAACTTACATAGAGAAACATAGCCAATGTTAATTCATCTGATCATCCATAATAACTTATTTGAGATTGAAACATACTTATAATAATTGTTTCACCCTTAATTAGTAGAAATAAATCCATGCATCCCATATATAGTTAGAGGTCAAGCATCCTTTTGGGAACAACATCTTGAACTTGTTAAGAGATACTTGGTAGAATGCATTAGAAAATACAATGTATATATTAATTTTGTGTATTATTATATTTTATTTAATATACTTTTTAATGTTATATAGAATCAATATTTGCATTAGTTTTATACTTTATTTGGTATTATATTATATATAACAATACACAAGAAATCATAGTAGATGTATTAGCAACGCAAGAAATTTTAATATACACATTAACATAGTTAAATATATAATTGGCTTTCAAAACTTTTTTCCCGTCCTTTTCATCGTATTTGTATATGTTATTTTTATAATAATAATAAAAAATCATACACCATATCAAATAATCCAAATGTTATTACTTTACTATATTGTAAGAGAGAGTTTCAAGTGCACAACCAGGCAACAAGTCAAAATGGCTACTTGAGCACTTTGAGGGTATTTTCTGTTAAAAAAAAATCATGATAATTGATAATTTAATAAAAAAAATTGATTTGATTCTTGAAATTAATCTATCGGTGTCACATAAAATGGGACAAAAAAACATGTATTCTTTAATTTAGAAACTACGTAAAAAGTATTGTAAATCTTAATAATTATCAATATTTGATTGAGTCTTGAAATTCTATGTGTTGCATACATTGGCACAATGAGATTAACACTTTTAAAAATTTACGTAAAAAATGTTATAATTCACAATAATTAACAACTTAAAATGTTTAAAAATTATTTTAAAATTTAATGAACTCTCTAAACACTATCTATATCAAATAAACCGAGACAAAATAATACTCCATAACAAATATTAAGCTCATGCTAACACGGACACCTATGTCTATTTATGAAACAGAGTATGCCCTTGTGTATTTCACATCCTTATTTTTCAATGTCCATTTACACTTTACAGCATATTACTAAAAACATTATTAGGAGCCAAAAAAACATCTTGGTTGAAATGACTAGGAGAGGAAAGGGGAAAAGTAAAAGTCCACTACTAATAATTAAGTGCATATGAAGTCATAATGCTCAGCTGTTTGTCCTTTATTTACATGAAAAAATATACAATATTAGTGTATTCATAAGTTTTAAATTTTAACCCATGATCTGAGAAAAAGTGAGAACTCATGAAAAGCAAAAATTGCTAAACTAAGTACCCATGCAAATGTTAACTGGTGTTTGAATATACATAGGTGGAATCCCTTAAAGCTATCATTTGATCAAGATTTTTAAATATTTTTGATAAATTATATAGTAATTTGTATGAAGTTTAGACTAAAGTTTTAAAATGTGTTTGATCATAAATTCCAAAAAATATTTCACTCCTTTTAAAAAACAACAACATGAAATATGACTCATACACATGAGTTCTAAAAACTATCAAATCATACCAAATGAACATATTTTCTAATCAAAGTTATGCAAAACCTTTATTGACGATGTTCATTATTATTATTATTACAAATCATAATTCTATATTCAAATAAATTTGACACACAATCATCATTTTAATGATGAATTAAATAATACATTATCCTAGAATTATAAGACGATATTATAATAAAAACTTCAAATAACACAATTATTAGCAACGGTAAGAGATGAGAGACCTAGATCATATATTGACACGAATTAACAATCTGAACAAAAAGTTATACATTATAAGCAAATATTACTTTATGTAGAAGATAAGAGACCTCATATATTAGCGATAGTTTACAATTCGAAGAAAAAATTATTCATATCAAGCAAAACAAATTCTAAGTACATTTATACAAAACAAGCAAAACAAATCCGAAGTAATAGATGAGGCTTTTATTTATAAAATATAAAAAATTGGGATAAATTTTAAAATTTAAAAAGAAATCAATGGTTATATTTTGGCTACAAAATCCTTTAATTTTTTTTAAAAAAGGCTACAAAATAGGTCTAAAATAGATTTTGAGATTTGAAAGTAATCTTTCAAAAATTAGATAATTTCTATGGCGCTAAAACAAATATTTGATAAAAAAATAATTTTAAAATGCTTCTAAAATTCATGGTCAAAATGAGTCCTAAAAATATCTATGCACTCCTATTGAATCCTTGAAAAGAGATTATATTTTAAAATTTATCTCACACTGGTTTGATAATCTTAAAAAGTTCAAACAATATAAGCTTAGTATTAGTTCATGATAGCTTTATAATATCCACTTTAAAAATGGTAACTTTACTTTTTCTTCTCCACTATTTTTTTTCTTCCCCTTCACTTCAATTCATCCAATTGGTAACCAATATGGTTGGGGATGGTCTTTTACTAATGATTTTTCCCTTGACTTCACCCAATTAATTAGTATCAAAAGTTTAGAAAAAGATGTTTTTACTCTTCTTTTACCCTATCTTCTTGTTTTATTTTTTCATTTACCCTAACCCAATTGATATTTAAAAGAAAATATAAAAAAATTTGGTCATAAATCACTATGGAGACGTCATAACAATTAGGGGATGGGAAATACAAAAAGAGAAAAAAAAATCAAGTTGAACTACCATTTTTTGCACATATAGCTTGTTAGTGAAATACAAAGGCCGGTTATATCAACATGAGTCGTGGTGCAGTATTGGTGGAACTGCTTTACCCAAAATTTTGAATTCAAATTCTGAATATGGAGAAATTACATTGGAAGCGTCACCTTTTAATGGACCCTGCATTATCTGATCTAGATTTAATAAAAAATTTAATATATACTCCGAATATCGAATAAGAAACCAAAGAAATCGAACAAAGAAATACAAAGGGTTGTGTTTCCCAAAAGGACTAGTAATTGATTGGATGACTTAGACTCATATCTACACTTATATTCCTCTCATGGTCTAGTGAACCAAATTTAGAAATTGAAGTTTATAATTTCTTGTGTGATGATTTTATATTAATATGCAATAAAAATTAGATTTATAATCAAATATTGATAGATTTTTGCTAAATTTTTAATACCTATACAAATTTTGAACATTTTTTTTTTACAAATTTTTAAAATTCACATGAATTCATAGGCCATGCAAGAACAAAAATTTAACCTTCTTATCATTTGAGAATTGAGAGGAGCTGTGAACTTGCTTTTCGATATAAATTTTCTATCACTAATTTAGGGCTCGTTTGTGGTCATGGAATTTTTCCCCTTTTAAAACAATATTTGTTTATATATATATATACATAATGGACTAATTTTTCTAAAAAGTTTAAAGATGAGTTTCAAGTTGAAAGTGATTTTAATCAGTTTTTTTTTTCAAGTTAAAATTCATATCGCATAAAATATATACTTTTTTTCCACTTTCTTTTAATATTACTACTCCTACTATTTTTCAAATATTACATTTTTAAATATCTAAATGCTTAATTATTGTAGTTATCAAAATATATATTGCCTTTATATGATGAATTTGTCATCTAATTTTTTTGAGTCTTATGTTTATTAAAAATAAAATGGTTTTAATATCTTCACAAAATCATTGAAATAAATTTAGTTAATTAGTGGTGAATGATATCGCATAATTATTTAGCAGTCATCTTCCAAAAGCAAGAAAGTCAATGAACTAAACAAGGATATATCACATGTGAGCAACTGAGCATCATTTAATGAAACCATATATAAGATCAAAGAATTTTTTAAAGATAGATTTAAAATTAAATTTAATGATTCAATCTTTATTTATTTTTAATTATGAACTTATTGAAATTTAAAAAAAATTATATATAATATATCTGTTGAAATATAAGCGTAGACCACTAAAGATTAGCAATTGACACTAATCCTCTCATTCATAAGTAATTAACTATTGATGATGAATATCCAAACACTGTAGTATACTAGATTACTTATTGCCTGCGTGGACCATCGGTTAGATTAAAAATCAATTCAGATTTAGAGGATTAGGACCAAATATAGGCAAATAAAAAGGAAAACAACTGCATATCATTACTCAGTCTTTTCACATGAATTTGAATTTAATCAAACTTCATTTGAAGTACTAAACATTGAATGAAAAATTAAAAAAAATCACTAATCTGTCTGAAATTCTTCCTTGGCTGCTAGTTTTCTATGAAATATTCAAATTTTTACCTGTTC
Source organism: Solanum tuberosum (assembly GCF_000226075.1). NCBI lineage: Eukaryota > Viridiplantae > Streptophyta > Magnoliopsida > Solanales > Solanaceae > Solanum > Solanum tuberosum. The sequence continues at coordinate 941,846 of NW_006239051.1, forward strand.
AACTTTAAGATTATTAATATTATAGTTTTAAAACTACAATTTATTACAATTTTAGTAAGTTGTTACACCAAAAATTATGTTTTGCCTCAAAAACTATAAGTTCATTACACGTAATTATAATGCTACTACCTCCGTCCACTTCTAATTGTCATAGTTTCATTTTTAGAGTAAAACTATAAAAACTTTGACTAACATTTTATGATTTATTTCATCATGTTGAATAAAAAATTGTAGTCTATAGTTTTTTTCCGTATAGTTTTTGAATATCTAATTTTTTTTTGTTTAAAATATCGAATTAATGTAATATAATTTAACTTTAAAAATTAGTCAATATGACTTTTGAAAAGCACAACATAACAAATAAAAGTCAATGAAGGGAGTATAAATCTAAATTAATCAGATTGAGCATTACCTTTTAATTTGAATAAGTAATTAATACTCTCTCCCTTCACTTTTTATTGGCTTACACTAACAATTAAAATACTACTACTATTTTAATAGTTATGTGAATATTATTTATTTTGTATCAAAATAAAACATAGTTTTAAAAAACCAACAATTATTGAGATTCCATTTGAGTGAGTTTTATCCTAGTCACACACAAAAGGCATGAGAAGTAGTAATAAGTGGAATCATCTCCACGTAAGCTTTTAAAATTATTCGAAAAAAGAGTATTGGATCTGGCGTTACAATAAGCGGTGGGTCCAAAGCCCACTGGATTATATCATCTACAAAAGTGGATGCATGTGGAACGCCACGTCGCCATTCTCTCTCACCGCCAGGCGTCTCTCTCTCTCTCCTCCGCCACTTCACAAATAACCACATTTCACTCTTTATTATCATCATCATCATTCACCTTTTTTTCCCCTCTCTTTTTTTTCTCTCTGCTTAGGGTTTCTTTTAATTTAATGGATCCAGAAAAAAGTTGAATCTGATTCTGGATATTCAACGATCTTCTGTGATTGTTTCCTTTTTTTACATCATTCGGTTCTGATTTTCTCTGGACCTGATGAACCTGAATGTTCTTACAGAGATCGATCTGTTAATATTAAAATTTTGTTACCTTTGAAGAAATCGGTTGATTTTTAAGTTTTTTCAAAGGCTATGGATCTACCAGAGTTTCACGGAATCTACTCTTTTGATTGTAAGATCAGATCCATTACGTTTATTAATTATTTTTTTCCCGATCCTCTTGCATACTAGCAATGGAAGTGGAGATGCTATGGTTATTAATTTTTGAGAATTGATGGAAATGGTTTAATTATCTGTCTACTTAATAGATGTGGTAATTGATAGCTTATGATGATCAGTTTTTAGATATGAACAGGTGGCCGCACAAGTAGAGTTTGATATGCTTTCTCATTTGAGAAAAATAATGCAGCAACTCTACAACGAATGTATTTAACTTGGCTTTAGTGTTTATTTCTAGTTTTGTCAGCTTAAACAAGCTTTGCAATTTTTTTTTTTGGTATGTTTGTTTTTAATTTTGTTTAATGGATTGTCTGATGATCAAAGGTGCTGGTTTTCTTTTTTCAGCTTCAAATTCAGGCAGTTTATGTGGAAATCAAAATTAGATGTTATGCAATAGCTGCTGTAAGAGTTGTGGTTTTTCATGCTGGCTATATTTATAGGCACATTGAGGGAAGGCAATTTATCAAACTCATTAAAAGTTTGAATGCAACTTGTAGCATAAGTTATTCTTGGAATAGTCTATATATATACAGCGAGGAGGAGAACCATGATGGTGGATACTGGTGCAACTGCTAAAGGTGGACCTGTTGTTGATGTTTCACTGGAGAAGGATGATAGTGGTGGTTACGCCAGCGGAGGATGGAAGAGGTGATTATTTTTAGCCGATGTACATTGTTGTGTACCTTTCCAGACTATTGTAACATTATATCTATTAGGTATGTAGTGTTGCAAGATAACTAATCCTACTTTTACCTGATGGAACACTCATGGATCATAGGTTTCTGATGCAAAATGCATAACAATCTTGGTAGTTTCCATTTAGAGTCCTCCTGGCTTATGTAGGCAGTTAGACACATATTTTGCCCTGCATGGCTTTGTGACTTTGTTCCCTCTTGTGGCTGTGATATGTACTCACAATATTTGACTTGATCATCCAGATGTCTAAGGGGATGAGTGTGCCGTCACCCTTGTCCAAGAATTAGTTTCCTTTAACATATATTCCTGTATGTAAATCAGCTAACAAGACCTATGTTTTCCAAGCTGGATATTAGCTTGCACTTGATGCCCAAAAAATAAAAAGAAGTTAGCACGCGGTAGGAGGTGAGTGTGGAGAATTGATATTCTATAGTTTTGTATTACTCTCACTCTCATTAGCTTCCCTAACTGGACCATTAAAAAAGCTGCTTCCTTGTTTACCTTGTCTTTCTCGTCTTATCACAAACTGTCAGCTTTTGGCTCATAAGTTACTCCTCCGGGGTACAGATGCATGACTTATGTCTTTACATTCAGGCTTTCATACATCAATATTCTTCTTATGATGGAAGAACAAATTGTTCTTTTTTTGGACAAGGTCGAAGAACAAATTGTTTATGAATTATTCTTATAGGCGGCCTATGTTTTTTGAGATGTACCAAATTTTAAAGTGCCAGTGGACTATTATGAGAAATCAATAAAACGAACTTAGGGATATTCATATGCAGAAAAACCTTCAAAACTATTAGAAGATTGCTTGGTGATACAGAATTTCTGATCTGTGCATCTAAAAATGACAAGCTTTTGTATGGTAAATTTTATTATTTAACTCCTAGTTTGGTGAAGAGTATCTAACTGCCTCTAGTATTGATGATTGACTGAGAGTGAACTTTTTCTCCTTGGACTTGTTACTTTACCCTTGCCATACAAAGAGTTGATGTTGATTAAGGTTTTGAGCTTAACTAAGTATATGTTGTACATAGTGAGTTGACATAATACAGATTTCACTTTTCTCACCATGTTAACCATACATGTATAATGATGTTCTTTTGTATTTTGCTATGAGCAGCTCATACTTGTCCAAATTCTTCTGAAAAATAACTCATGCTTATGTTTCTCCTTTTCTGCTTGGCAGTGAAGATGGAAAAATGAGTTGTGGTTATTCAAGCTTTAGAGGGAAAAGAGCCACCATGGAAGACTTTTATGACATCAAAACTTCCGAAGTTGATGGAAAGGCAGTTTGCTTATTTGGGATATTTGATGGTTAGAACTTGTCAATTCATCCTTACCTTGGAGTGTGATTTTGAATTTAAATAGATAATGAATTGTGAATGATAAATCATGCCTTATGAATCTTCCTGCTTGAAGCTTGTATTTGCTATGTTTCGTCTTTATAGTAGTAGCTTGGTGTCTGCATGAATATGTGTCGGTGAGCTACTGCTAACATGAACTGGTGAATTTAGGATCTATTTGTTCTACAGAATCCTGAAAACAGTTTGTTTTATTTTTGAAAACACAAACTGGTATTGTTTTTACTCTGCTGGAAAGAGTTGTTTTTATCTAAATACAAAAAACTATACCCAAGGTTATTTTCTGAAAACAATTCTTTTAACATGCAACTTGTTCTTCCATAACAAATCAAAACCCATTGTATGCTCTTGTTGTCGTCCAAAAATAAAAATATACAAAAACTAAGCAACATCAAATGTGGTTGTTATGCAAATGCTTCCTACGGTTCAAAAGAGGGATGCTCTACAACAACAACATACCCAGTGTAGTCTCACAAAGATTGGAATGGAATCAATAGAACCTCAAACTGGGGAGACTTTGTACTCCTTTCTAAAATCATACACCCCTTGATCTGATTGCTTTAACTTTTTCCGGTGGGGGCCTCGGGGAGAGTTGGTCCTCAGTGTAAGAGTAATCATGACCTCTGCATGGGATTTCTGAAAGACTGAAATTGATTTTCCATTTAGCTTCCGCTATTAATGAGAGCGTAGAGAATAGTATGCAGAAAGTTAAACTCAACTGCATTTTGTTGTTATGTTTTTGGTGCAATCAATTATACTCAAATGAAACTGTCTCTATAATTGATGTTTTAGATTCAATTTAGATTTAGAATAGTGGAGTTTTTGGAGTTCATCTGTATATAAGGTTTAGTACTGCCCATGTACTATTGTGTTATAATACAAAGTTACCAAGTTTCAAAAAAAATAAAAATAAAATTAATGCTCTTACTTGGAAGCTTGCGGAACAGTTTTGCAGTCTAGAAACTGTATGTTTTCTATCTCATCTTCGCAATTAATGACCACTTTTTGTAGTCTCAAATATTTCATATGAGCGTGTGACAACTTTGTCTCTTTTTTAGATGTTTGATTGAAAAACCCTTACATTTCTGCAGATGAGGTAGAATTAGCATTTCTCTTTTTCTTGTGCGTGTCTGTGTTGCTCTTTATTTGTGTCTTCTTACATTTCTGCAGACTAGGTAGATAAAGCATTTTCCCTTCTTTTTTATTTTCTTGTGTTTGCATTTATCTTAATTGTGTCTGAGAAAGATGGATTTTGACTTTTTCTAATCATCATGTCTTGTCACTGCAGGCCATGGTGGTTCCCGAGCAGCTGAGTTTCTGAAGGGACATCTCTTTCAGAATCTATTGAAACATCCATCATTTTCAACGAACACCAAGTTGGCCATAAGTGAGTTTTATATGTTGTCTTATGGATACGTAATTTGAATCTCCACTTTTGTTCTTTCCCGGTGTACTAGAAATGTATGCTGTCTGTCCATTGAAGCTGACATATCGAAGTGTGACATATTCATGCTTCCATAACATCTGAAGTGTGAAATGCATGATCATGGCAAGGCCAATGTATTTGAAGAACATGCTAATTGAAGAATACTAAAACTTAGAAACTTCTCCCCTCTCTTGTCTCTACTCTCTTTGTCTATCTCTCACTTTTTTGAATTCTTGACACTGTTGAAGATTTATACATTACTTTCATCATATTGCAGGTGAGACGTATCAAAACACAGATATGGAATTCTTGGACTCTGAAAAAGATACCTTCCGAGATGATGGTTCCACTGCTTCAACAGCAGTTCTAGTTGGTAACCATCTCTATGTTGCCAATGTTGGAGACTCACGGACTATAATATCGAAGAGCGGAAAAGGTAACATCAGATTCATAATGGCTTAAAAGGTCCTGGAATTTGAGAATAGAAATAGTAGCCGATAGTTTCAGCAGCCACCAGGGGGTGAGAGATGATTCTTTTATAAGTGTATAGTATCTCTGCTTCGTCTAAAAATGTGATGCTGGCAGGATGGCCATATTACATGATTTCTATTAGTGCAAAGTTTTGTGTCCTTTAAGCAGGCATACAGTGTAAAACAAGATAACAACTTAGCAATTGAGTACAATTACTTAGGTTTTTCTCTTTATGCGATAGTAAATGGAACTGATAGTATAACATGAAATTGAAGCAAGAAATAATGGGTAGCAACCAGACTCCTGAAAGCTTTACCATTCTCTCATGCCATATGCTGTATTTTTTATGGTGTGTTTTTCTCATATGTTGTAGTTTATCGCTTATTGCACTCACTTGTCATATTGTAGCATGCAATGTTGAGCAACTAGCACCTTGGCTAGACTCTTAACAAGTTCAGTTTTATGCTTGGCAGCAATTCCTCTTTCCGAGGATCATAAGCCCAATAGAAATGATGAACGGAGGAGAATTGAAAGTGCTGGAGGTGTTGTGATGTGGGCTGGTGAGGAATTTTCTCTGCCTATGAAACATTACTCAAATTGGGTTTGCTTGCCTGTTAATTGAAGTTTCATCTTGTGGGTTGTCAGAAATGGAACATCACGGTTAATTTTTTGATGCTTTGAAAGTGTCATCATTAATTCGTCATCTAATACAAAGATTCAATTTGCACGTCCTCCATTTGTTTCGCATTGATGTAATACCATTGTGGTGCAGACATTTGTCAAAGGGAAGATTTTTAGGCTTCATTAATGTAATTATAGAGGTTTGAAATGTCTGCAAACTATGTAGGATGGAAGAAGCTAAAGGAAAGAGACTTCATGTCATGAAATTTGGCTTGAATTTTTCTGTAGTCCCCTAGTTTCTTAACATTCTGTAGGTGGTAGATTGGCTAGAGAATTTAAGGTCATCTGGTAATCAAGTTACTCTTGAAATTGTGTTAAAATGTGATAGTGCATGCTAGAATTCTGAGACGTTTAGTGAATAGGAGCTCAGGCGGTGTCCATCTGGAAATAGATGCATTGCCTGTATGGTAATGTCCACTTGCATCCATCTGACAAACTATTTGTTTTCTTAGAATGAAGAAGCTAGTGGTGTAGATTTCATTGTTTTTACAAAAAAATAGGATTGAATTTCTCAAATGTTCTCTAGTTTATACTTTCCATTCTGTTGGTGGTAGATACGGCAAGTGGTATAGATCATGTGAGAATCAAGTTACTCTTAAACTTGTATTGAAATGTGGTTGCATGTGTGCATGCTGCAATTATGAAATGTTCAGTGCATGGGAGTTGGGGACTATATGGAAATTGATGTTTTGCCCATGTAGTAATGTCCACTTGCAGTAACTAGGGTTTTCCAAGGAAACAAATAGTTTTTTTTTTCTTCTTTTCAAAGTTCTAAAAAAAATTTGTTTGGTTTCTAGGAAAACCCTAGTTACTGCCCGATTAAATTCAATCTGTTCTAAGAATCAGACCCCATGTTCTCACATTTAGTGAATGTCTTTATCAGGTGAATGGATCCTTAGTTCTGTCATATTTGTTCATGAATTTTGGTGTGATTACCATGAATGGTACCTCGGCTATACACCATTTATGTTTTCTGTTTCTGTATTATCAGGTACTTGGAGAGTTGGAGGTGTATTAGCGATGTCACGTGCTTTTGGCAACCGAATGTTGAAGCAATTTGTCGTAGCTGAACCTGAGATCCAGGTAGATCTAGCTACACTCTTTTTTTGCTTAAAATGTGTGAAAATGAGTGTCATAGTGGGTAGAGGATGTGCACTACTAAGCTCCCCCTCAAACGAAGAAGCCTATTTTTTTTTGGGCAATTGGTTTGGGATATTCTATCCCATCTGTCAAAACCTGCGTCTATCTGTAAGCAGTCACCGGCTGTTGCAATAATTTGGTTTCCATAAACTGGCATGGAAAGCCTAAATGAGATGCAGGTCAGTGCGTGTGTTCTAGGGATTGTTAAGAGTTTAGATAACTGGGGAAGTGTGCGATTACACCCGACACTTGCATTTCATGAACAAGTTGATCTAAGCGTCGCTGTTGTAGTCAATCTGTGTGTGAGAGTTATGCATTAATACTTATTTGGCTAAAATAGAAAATGATTCAACTTTATTACATTTCTACTCGAAGAGGACTTAACTACTTGGGTTGTGGGTAACTTATTCTTTTTCCCTTTTTTGGCTACAAAAACAGCTTCTTCCTCGTTAACTATTAATAAAAAGTAAAAACTGTTATTTCCACCACATCTCAGAAAATTTTGTCAGTTGCCAAGGCTTGTATTTGATACTCCCTTTTTGAGTGTGTAGTCCAAGTAAAATTAGCCTGCAAGGCGTGGGGACCAAAGAACTATGTATATAAAAGAATTAAGCCATTAACCAAATTGGATTATGGGCTGAGAGAAGGGTGAAGGGCCTGCTAAGTTGGAAGGTTTTGCTTACGAAACAAATGAGTTGGAGCCTTGAAGGCATTTGATATTTATGGAAGTCATTCATCGTCTCTCAATATGTTTCAGGATCAAGAGATTGATGAGGAAGTAGAACTACTCGTGCTTGCCAGTGATGGACTTTGGGATGTTGTACCAAATGAGGTAAGTCCTGTGCATGCATGCATGCTTGCTTTAGTTTTAGTTTTCTTCCTTACCCCCTCTTATTTCTCGCTGTGTCTCGCTGTTTCCTGTCCTCCTGGCCTCCTTTTGGTGGAGTGTAACTTGAAGATATTTAGGCTATATCCCCAGCACTCTAGGAGATTGTTTTTCCTTTTGTCAGAACTCAGAGCCTAAACTTCTGAAGTGGCTTCGTCCTCCTTTGTCGATAATCTCTTTAGACGTCTCTGTGTTAAGTTACTGATGTTGTTGTCCTCCTCTAGGATGCTATTTCACTGGCTCAAGCAGAAGAAGAGCCAGAAGCAGCTGCTAGGAAGCTGACGGAAACTGCGTTTACTCGGGGTAGTGCTGATAATATTACTTGCATAGTGGTGAGGTTCAATCATAAGAAGGCTGAGGCTGAGGGGAGCCAGCAAGGCTGAAGAATTTGTTGATGTTGCAGTTTCCTTTTCTGGAGCAAGGTTGCCTCAATGGGTTGTCGCCAATGCAAATTGCTGACTATAGTAGTATCAGAAGGGGCCACCATTTTTTCATTCATTTCTTTGCATAATTTTTCCATTCTGTTTTAACTGTTGTATTTAAGGTGTCTGCATGTATGTTTTCTCCGTTTCTGTAGAGGGTACTGTCTGGATAAACTTTACTGTCAAACATAGTTAAAGTAGAAAAAACTTGATAGTTCTACTTGTAAGTGTTCCTGGCTGCATGGAACCATCAATGTATTTCCATGCTATATGATCTTTCAAAGAAAAGAAGATAATGATGCATTGCGTGCTACTGTTTGGAAGTTGATTGTTTGTATATATAGCTAACTTGAGTGCTAAACCAAGTTGGTAAATCGACTGGAAATATTAGCCCTTTCCAGAATTCAAGAAGATTTGCCAAGTATGTTCTCCATCCGTTTTCAGGTAAAATGAGTTGTCCTGCCACAAGGAGTGGTCACGCCTAGGTGCTTGCGCAAGAGGGGTTATGGTTTATGTTAAAAGCCAACACATAAGGTATGTGCACCAGTGTTTTATATTAGAAGTTCTATTCACAGTTTAAACTAAGTAGACTATGGTTATCAAAGAGAATCAAAGGTCTGTTAAACCCCGGAAACTGAAATATTAGGAACGTTTTCAGGTGAGACTGCGGACTAGTGTTTGTTGCATAGGTATAGTTACAGTAGAATAATATTAATATGCAGGAGATGTTCATAATCGTTGCAAGTAATACTAGCTATCAAAAGCATACCCAAAAGGAGAAAGTGACTGAAAATAGATTATTTATTCTTATGTATCCAACTTCTGTGAAATATGGATATCTAGGTCAATGATCTGCAACACTTTAGCAGATCGAAATGTAATTCTATATCGTACATTTTCAAGAAATCAATGGAGTTGATACTTCTTGAATCAATTGATGAAAATGAAATAACAAATTTAAGTGAAATAATAAAAAGAATGAAAAAGAACTTTGACAAATATTGGTGTTAGAGGTGGACAAAATCGAATCAAATTTGAAATCGAGTCTAATTAAAAAATAAAATGATTAGTGGTTTGGTATTGAAAAAAAATCTTATTATATTTAGATTGATTTGGTTTTAATAAAAATAAGTCAATTTGGGATCAAACCAACCTGAATTTACTTGGATATATAATAAATATTTTTTATACTTTATCATAGTTTTTATCTTTTTAACATATTATTTCAAGTTTGAGACATTAAATTTTGAATGGTCCAATAAATGTTACAGTCCATAGATATTAGTGAGTTAGTAACTATAATAAAGCTCAAATCAATACTAATGCTAGCAATTTTTTTTTTTATTCAACACCAAGAAGTAAGAATGACAACAATATTGAATATTTGTTATTTAGTTTTACATTGGTTTACACAATTAAAATACATAACCTAATTTTAGTTTTCTTTAATGTTTAGCCATATAATTAATAATTATTAGATAGATTTATTTTAGCATAAATTAGTAATTTTATATTATGATCATTTTCATTATGACATATTAATTTTCAATACTTGCTTTATGGGATTTCATTATTATGATTTGTTGAATATTTAGTGTCATCACTAATTTATTGAAAACCTCGAGTTTTATTAGTTTGATTTGATTTATAGATTTAACATCCAATACAAATAATTTAACTTAGAAAATCCCTTTAACTTAATATTTAAAAAATTTAAACCAACTCAATCTATATACATCCCTAATTAGGGTGATCCAACAAAAATGAATGAGTTGATTGTATGCATATTTGGTCCTCGTTTCAAATTTAATTATGTGACCATTTATACTTGTGATATGAAAATATATGATAAAGTACAAGGTGGCAAAACAAGAGATAAAGTGAAGGCATTATTCGAGTTATTTATTCAGAAGAAAAGTCCAATAAAATCTTATTCATCATTGTCTATTGTGTTGGGTACAACACGTTTTGACTTATCATAAAGTTCAACATGATAATTAACATATATATAAACAAAAAATTGAGAATGGAAGTAAAAGTACGATAGAATTGAAAAAATATCTTCTCAAAGAAATTGAATCAGAAAATGATAATTACAATATCTTGTTTTAGTAGAAAATTAATTCAATATATTTTCTATTTTTGATAAAATGGCTCGTAATGTGTTAACAATATCTATTTTATTGGAGTTCGGAGCCAAAATGACAACTTTTTTCTTTCAAAAAACTAAAATGACACATCAGAAAAAAAATTAACCAAAGAGGAGCGATTTTCTTCTGACAAAGTTGTCGTACGTTAAAAAAATAAAAATCGCTCTCAAAAAAAGAATTTTTTTTCCTTCAAAATCGCAGCGATTTTGGTTAAGAATTTTTTTAAAAAAAGTTTTTATTTTTAATTTAATATTCTTTTATTATTATTATTTATGATATATAATTCAATTTTCCTCATGCTTCAACAATTTTATTGAGTATACTGTCCGTCTTGTTTATCATTTTTATATTATTAATAATTAACAATAGGCATAAAAATAATAGCACTAGGCATGAAAAACGCTTCCCCTGCAGTGATGTGTAAGGAAAAAAAATCCTGACTTAAAATTGCTGCTGTGGCACAATTTTTAATAAAAAAAAGAGAAAAAGTTTTTAGACAAAATCGTTGCTAGATTTTTCGTCATTGTGTCAGAGGGAAATCGCTTCGTCAGGAGCGATTTGCCCTTTTGGTTTTAAAAAAATTTGATGTGCCCTTTTGGAATTTTTGACAATTTTTTTTGTCCTTTTGGCTCCAGACTTTATTTTATTGTGGCATCAAAAAGTGCATTTAGTACTAGGCTCGTTTGGTGTGAGGGATTAAAAATAATAGTGATGGGATAAAAATGTTTTATGTTGTTTGGTTGTCATGTTTGAGATAACTTATCCCACTATTTAGAGAAAATACATAATTACCCCATTGAACTTATACCAGTTTTTGAAGTAGACACCTAAAGTTTGCGCGAGTCCTATTACCCCACGAAATTATTTTAAACTAGCATAAATACCTCCTTTTTTGGTAATTCCCAGTTGAAATAAGGCAGGTGCAAATCACGCACCAACCCTAATCTACCACATGTCATTCACTATTTAGCTTTTAATTCTTTTCATTTTTTGCCTTTAATTTTCTATTTTATTTCCTTTTCTTTTCTTTTTTGAATTTTTTCTCTTTTAAATTTCTACTTTGCCTCTGATTTCACAAATTGTTTTTTTGAATTGCACCACCACAAATCATAGTGACAACACTCCATCATTGCACTACTTAATCACTACATCATGACAAATAATCAAATATGAAAATTAGATCAAATCAAAATTTAAATTATCATCTTCATCCTAAATCGCCTTCTTTATCTATTAGCATCACCATTTTTTATCTTTAAGTTTTAGGAAAGAGAAAACCATTTAGTTAAGTTTTGAAAAGAAGAAGATAGAATCAAATAATATCACATTTTAAAATACAAAATTTGAGAAAGAATGGTGATTTTTAATTTTTGGCCTGTTGAAAAAGCTTCTTAAAAGGCTATTAATGGTGATTTGGGGAAGATGGGAAGATGGGTGTAATTTATAAATTAGAAAAATCAAATTAAAAATGCCACATGGTATTTTAACACTGGTTTGGGGCTGTAATACTACTCCTTCACACGCCCAATTTTCGTGAGAACACAATTGCAATAGAAATAGCTGAAAAGGGTGTATTTATCATGAATATAAATAGTTTCGTGGGGTAATAGGACCCCCACAAACTTTAGGTGTCTACTTCAAAAAAATGTACAAATTTAATGGGGTAATTATGTATTTTCTCCACCATTTATATCATAGTAATGGGATAAGTTATCTCATATACATGGTGGAATAAGCTATCCCATGATAGCTAATCCCATGATAACTTATCCTGAGATAACTTGTTTCCAACCAAATGACCCCTAGAGGTCATATTCTTGGCTCATTTAGAAGTTCATTAACTCCTATGATGCAAACATTTGCCTTTAAGGTTGTCTTTGATGTGAATCTAGATCTGTTGAATTGGATAAGGATTTGAATTATCTTGAGCAACTTGAAGATGGGAATTTTTTTAAGTTTTAAACATATTTTAAATTATGACTAGTTCATTTATGTTATATGTTGATGACCTTTTTTTTCAGAAAAAATCTCTTAAGATTTAAGCAATATAGAAGATGTGTATCTATAATTCACATACAGTCACAAATCTATATTGTAAATTCAGAAATCTTATTTATTTCATAAATATAACTCGTCTTTTGAGCACTTTTTTTTTCTCAAGTTCTTAAACAACAATTGATGACATGATTTTTATTTAAGGATAAATGTTTGCAATGCAGAGTTAATTTCATTGAATTTTTTTACATTTGTAATCATTCAAAAAAGGAAAATCAACCTCGACAAATGCGACACAATGAAAGACATTATAACTATGTGGCATGTGATGTAAAATATATGTTAGTAACTAAGCCAGTTCTATTTTCTAACGAATTTACGACATGACACATAAAATTAAAACAACGAGACTTGAAATCTCATCGAACTAGAAGTTCGAAGATGGAAACCTAATTCAGAACAAAATCATACAAATTTGAGGGATCGTTGGTGAATCAAGTGAAATGCACTAGTTTTCTATAGAACACATGGACGACGATATGCAACATCAATAAAGGTAAGATGATAGTCACGATCTTTGTTTGGACATCTATTGGTACATATTTCAGTATTGAGTTTTAACATCTTACTTTTGAACTATATTGAAGAGATTCATTTTTTCACTTACTAACTGATTATAACAATCACCAAATAAAGCGTTACGAAGCTATATTCAATCAATACATTTGTCTAACTTCTAAAAATAGAGAAAAGTTAAAATCCTAACCATTTAACTAAGACAGTGAAAAACTCAACTTGATGCCCTTAGGGTTTTTTACATTGCACGTGAAAACTATATTTACAACGATACTATTATCATCAATGATTTTTCTCTTCAATAATCTTTCTTTCATTATGCCAATTCAAATAACATACACAATTTCATAATAAATTTATTTGAATAGCTAAGTTGTTTGAGTCTTCCCTTTAGAGCTTCTAATATCCCATTGTTATTTTTCATATTACACATAAAGGATTCAATAGTAATTCTCAGTTTCCTTGCCTGAGATGAAAAGTCCAAATTAATCATCATATGTTCTGAAAAATCCTACTCCACAAATCGAGGTCAATTTTTAACATGTTTCCTAGTATTATTACTTCTCTTTGTGTATGATTTTTACTTTTTTCGTCATACAACTATTTGGTTGTGTTAGTTGTCTTATTAACATACAGAATAATCAAAATAGAATAACATAAAACAAAACCAAAAAATCGAACGCACAACCCTAATAGGTACACATAAATATCTATGATAAGCATTAGTTAATAGCATATTAAAAACAAAATAGTATTCTTTTTTTTTCCAAGCATGTAACATTTCTCGCTTTAGGAGATTCAAAATATGTATTTGATGAATATATAAATAATTTTTTTTATTTTATTAATATGAGAAGAATTGCAACTTATATAGTCAAACCTCTCTATAACAATATCCTACTATGAAAACACCTCACTATAACAACCGAAATTTTTATGACAATTTTTTTTAATATTAATAAATGTTTATCACTAAAAGACTGATATATACTAAACAAACTATTGTTATAAATTTCTTCCATCAATTTAAAAGAATTTAATTTTTAAATAGATCTAAAATTTGTGCCTTACCGCTTAAATCTTTATGTATGTAATTATGAATTTATTGAAATTTCATTAAATCTTTAATTTTCTAGTTAGCGAAGTATGCATATCTTTCAAATTTAAAAATATTTTTGTTAACATTAAAAACTATTTTTTAGTAGACTTCATGCATTTTTTGGCATATAACAATCAATATAGCAATCAAAAATTTTGTAAATCAACAATATTGTTATAGAAAAGTTTAATTGTATACTTTTCTATAACTTTTGAATATCTTAATTTTAATTTTAAAGTCTTGAGTTTATCTAATCTAGTTTAGATTTAATAATTAGTCAATTGACTTTAAAAGAAAGCTAAAAATGTCAGATTAATTGAAACAAAGCGAGTAACTAATATGCCATCATAATTAAATAATAATGATAATGAATGTTTTTTTTAAGATCATGTTTGAATTTATTGAATATCAAATGCAGAAAAACACTTTTAGATATTAAAATAAATAATTACATGAGCGTGGACCGTGGTTATGGCGGAATGGAATGTGCCATTTCCCGCGAAGGAGAGGAGCCTGTCATGTAAGAAATTTAGGTCTTTCAATTAAATTGTTGAAAATGATAATCAACCGTTAATTGTTTGTTTTTCTACTCAAGTAACAAAACATCCTCAAAATTATTCCCAAAAAATAAATTTAAAAGTATTTTCACATAAATGAATGACGGAAATAGAATGAACAAATAACTAAAAATTATGTCTTACGAAACTATGTTGGAGATTACAAAAGATATAAGGGATACCATTATAAAAAAATCAAACTAAAAATGTTTATAAGCTCTAAATATTAGGGTTTGGTAGCTAGTTACCGAGTTATTCATCTATTAAATCCAACATAAGTAATACCATGTTTAGTATCATTCTTTTGCATATGAAATTCAACACACCTAGTATCGTGTTTGATTTGCAATTTATAATTCGCATAACTAATACATGTATAAGTTATAAAGGAATCTATATATTATTTTAAGTAGGGTAGAAAATGAAATAAGTGGTACATGAATGAATAACTAAATCTTGCATAATTAATCAATGTACCAAAAAAATACATAGATTTCTTCATAATTAATTCAAAATTACTAGTATATGCACAACTTTGACCAACTACTAAACGACCCGTTAGTTATAAGAACTTTTTGTATATACACATCTAGATACATCAAAAATGACTTCTAGTTTGACCAGCTTACAAATCTAGTCAAATATTTTCTTAAAATGTTAGTGTATATAACTTAAATCGAAACGAAAAGTAGTACAAGAATGTTCTAGACAAAAAGTAACTATAGTTAAGATCCATGGTTTGTTAACCCTAGTTAAGAATTGTGCTTATAAAAGTAACCATAGTTAAGATCCATGAAGTAGAAAAAAATATATATAAAACCAAGCCCATGTCTGTCTGGCTGTTCATTTCCCAATTTTACAGATTATATTTTGGGCATTTTAGGGTTGTTCTTGGGCTCATAGGGGGTTTTCACAAAAAAAAACAAATAAATTTCAGTTCTTCAAAAGGTCTGACTTTGGTGGGAAAATTTGTAGGTCAACAACAGCAGCTTTTTTTCGATTCAAATGCTCATATACGGTTAGTTTCTCTTCCTTCAATTCGAAAAAGTTTTCATTTTTGTACTGAATTTTAGGGTTTTTTTCTTTTTGACAAATTGAAATGTGAATTACGACCGTTACAAACTGCTTATGATTCAGATCCATTTGATATCATTTCATTCGAACTTTTGAGTTTGAATCTATGATTCCTTTGTGATGATTTAGGATCGTTCTGTTGCCGTCTTTCCCTTTTTGGGTTTTTGGTTTTGTTAGGTTTGAACTGCTTAGTAATTAAAACATGGGGTGGAGTTAATTTTACAGTGGTTTGGTTGAGTTATCAATGGGCGTGTAAAAGATTGAATCTTTTAGCTGGACAAAGTAGTGGGTCACATTGTTGTCTGCTTCTTAAATGTTATCATCATTTGTTGTTGTCTGCTTCTTAAACGTTTGCATCCCTTGTTGAACGTTTGGATTGTTATTTGTATGTGGACTGGTATTGTTAGAAATCCTGAATGATAATTAAAAAAGCCATTAGCTTGAGACGTGGGCATCCGTAGATTTTGGGTACTTGATACTTTTGGGAGCAGTTAATTTATTGTCTGAATTAGTTCCCCATCAACACCTAGTTGAGAGGAAACCTAGTTGAGGTTTCCTCCACCCTAGAGGATTTGGTAAGAACTTTATATGATGCCCTCATAGTTTTATTTCTCCCTTCCATTTCGGAGTAGATTTTTAGGTTTTGTTGGTTGTGGGGATGGTAGTGGTGGGAGATAAAAACTGTGTTGATGAGTTTATCCATTGACAGAGTATTCTTTGTTGAGTCTTTGGAATAAGGAAGTGAGTTGGTTAATGAATTTAGCAAATAGAATACATGCTGGAAAGACTCAACTTTCCGAGAGATCAAGTGATCTTTACCATTGCAAGTTTCTAAAGTAAGTTTACAGTGTTTGGAAATTGTAACGCATATTACAGCTTTTAATGTTAGAATGGGAAAATGTAGAATGGTAAGAAGTAGAAGTTCACACTATCCAAGGGAGGTGGCAGGTATCCCGTTGAAATAGAATTACTCTTGCTGGTGGAGGTGGCAGGTATCCCGCGGAAATAGAATCAAAAAAGAAATAGTTCTCTCTCTTGTAAGGATCAGAGGAAGTTGTTACTAATTGTTAAGTCCACTTCTATGTTTATGTCTATCTTGCTTCTCAATGGAGGTATTTTGGAATATATTACTTGAAAGACTGAACATTGAGTTAATCCTCCTACAGTTGGAAGCAAAGCTCAGAATTTTTTTTCCCTTTCTTGGTCAAAAAGTAAACTTGCACCTTAAATTTTGACTTTAAGATTTGAATGGTCTGGGGAAACTACTATTTATTATAGAAAACAACCATGTAGTCTAAGTAAATGTGATAGTAGCTGGTAAATTTATCCAACATTTCTGTATAGTAAAATCATCAGAAATGTCAGTGTTGTTAAACAAGATATTGTGCATCAAAAACTTTAGGATCTCAATTGTGCTAGAGAATCACATTACTTTACCCTGGTTACAAAGTTGCTTGAAATTGAATACTAGCAATTTTTAGGGGTTTTCTTGTCCTATTGCATATCTTTCTTGGCCTTTTGGGTAAGATCAAGTGTCTTTACCCTATCATATTGCATATAATTTTGGATCATTCAATTTCCAGAGCGGTAGATGTCAGTCTTAGTTGATTAATCACATATTTTGTATGATGGATGAGTTGGATCCAGAATGTCTATCTTGATGACCAATCTACCATTTACCAGGTTCAAAAGTCTATTCTTGTCAACAATAGTTATTGACCACTAAGCCCTGAGGCACTAGATTATGTATAGGTGAATATGCATCAACATACATTTGCATATTTCTTGGTATTTAAATTATATTATTTTCTCTGATAAGTTATTTTTGGCTGAAACCTAGACCAATACATATAATACTTTTTTTTAGTTCTGGAACTTTAATGACGAATTTCTAACAGCCACGATCTCTCTCTTGTTGTGAATCAGGTATTGGATGATTTAAAGTATACTGTGCATCAAGAAGGGGAAGAGATCGAGTCATGACTATCTGATATTCAATGAAAATGCTTTATATATTTTGGTGGTCTCGGTGATACTGAGTGGCATACTGATTGGAGATCACAAAAGGAACTTTCAAAATCACATTCATAAACTATGGAGTGCAACAAAGATGAGGCCTTCAGAGCAAAAAAAATTGCAGAGCGGAAGTTTGAACAGAAGGATTATGCTGGTGCAAAGAAATTTGCCTTGAAAGCTCAGGTTTTGTATCCAGGGCTTGACGATCTAACCCAGATGTTAACAACACTTGATGTTTACATCTCTGCCGAAAACAAAATAAGTGGGGAAGTGGATTGGTATGGGGTACTTGGTGTGAGCCCGTCAAGTGATGATGAAACAGTGAAGAAACAGTACAGGAAGCTAGCTCTTGTCCTCCACCCTGATAAAAATAAATCTATTGGTGCTGAAGGTGCATTTAAACTTCTCTCTGAGGCCTGGAGCTTGTTATCTGATAAATCCAAGAGGTTGGCATATAACCAGAGAAGGAGTTCAAAAGGATTTCAGCAGAAACAACAGAAAGTTCCAGTGCCCTCAGGTGGTCCATCAGCACCTCCACGAAATGGATTTCATAATTTTACTAGTAGGACTTCAGGTTCAAAGACTCAGAAAAATGCTTCTCGGATGCCCTCTTCATCAGTCAATGCTTCATCCAATCAAAGAAGTGATACTTTCTGGACCATTTGCCACCGATGCAAGATGCATTATGAGTATTTGAAGATATATCTTAACCACACTCTTCTTTGCCCCAACTGTCATGAAGCTTTTATGGCTACAGAAACATCCCCACCGTTCAATCATTCAAAATCATCCAATTCTACTAGTCAGTGGCAGCAGAATCTAGGGAATCGTGCACCTAATGGAAATCAGTTCCCCATAGGAAAAAATGCTAGTGCTGGTAAAACAGCAGGATCAGCAGCAGCAAGTTCTAATACTGCGAAATACTCAAACTTTCAGCAGGATCCATTTTCCAGAATGGGTGGTGTTGGTAGCTCGGATCCTTCCATTGCAGCAAAAGCAGCAAATGTTGTCCAGCAGGCACATGAGAGAATGAAGAGAGAACGTGATGATTCACAGACTAGACAGACAGCTTTTAAACAGAGAAGGCTCGATGAGGATGGAATGCGTTTTGGATCCAATGCACCTCACTATGCTGAAAGGACTTATGGTTTTTCTTCTAGCAAGTTTAATAGTACCAGGGAGCTGACACCACTTGAAAACCGGAATATGCTGATGGGGAAAGCTCGGAAAGAGATACTTAAGAAGTTGAATGAATGGAGATTGCAGCCGCAAGATGCACAAAAATACAAGGTAAAAGAGGGCAAAAAAGAAAAACAGAGGACTGCTAATGTTCTTGGTCATAATGTAAACGGGAATGTAGAGTTATCAGCTATGAAGGGAGTAAAGAAAGGTGTCAATGCTTCAGCTAATGATGCACATCAAGAGGATCCAGTGCCAGAATCAATGAATGTACCAGATCCTGATTTTCATAATTTCGACCAGGATAGGAGTGAAAGTTGTTTCGAAGACAATGAAGTCTGGGCTTCATATGATGCTGATGATGGCATGCCCCGTTTCTATGCTCTGATAAACAAAGTCCTCTCAAGGGAACCATTTAAAGTGAGGCACAGTTGGCTTAATTCAAAAACAAACAATGAATTTGGTCCAATGGAATGGGTAGCTTCAGGTTTCTACAAAACTTCTGGTGAATTTAGGATTGGTAGATACGAAATGGGTAAGTCGGTGAATTCCTTCTCCCACAAGGTTCGGTGGTCAAAGGGCCCTCGTGGAACTGTTCTAATATATCCCCAAAAGGGGGATGTTTGGGCCCTCTACAGAAATTGGTCTGCTGACTGGAATCAGAATACACCTGATGATGTTATACACAAGTATGACATGGTCCTAGTTCTTGACGACTACAATGAGGAGCAAGGAATTTCAGTAGCTCCTCTCATCAAAGTTGCTGGTTTTAAGACGGTCTTTCGTCCAGACTTGAATTCAGAGAAGGTGATGAGAATAACCAGAGAAGAGATGTTTCGTTTCTCTCATCAGGTCCCAAGCCACTTGCTTACAGGTGAAGAAGGTCAAAATGCTCCAAAGGGTTGCCAGGAGCTTGATCCAGCTGCTACTCCATTGGAGCTTCTTCAGACACTAACAGAAACTAATGAGATGCCAGCCATGCAGAACGACAAAGAGGCCAATGGAGGTTCATCACAGAATGTTCAGGAAACCAAAACTAGTGAGACTGCTGATCATACTCTCAAATCCAGGGAAGGCGGGATGGTAGAAAGTGAAGGAGCTCCATGAAAATGCAGGGGAGCAACTAGAACAACTTTTTGCAGCTGAGGGTTTGAATTATGCCAGAATATTAGTGTCATGAGGAGATATTTTGAAGATACATCTAGTTGTAGACTTTTGGTCAGACCTTTAGACTTTTAACTGAATGAGATTAGTCTTGGTTCTGAACAAAGCAGAAGTATGGGCTTCTATTCATGGAGCAGGCCTATTACGTGGAGTTTGATTGAGATGGTTATTTTGGAGGCCCTCATTTTGTACCTTGCTCAAAGCAAATGGGTGATCAGAAAAAATATCAAACACAGTTTAATGCTGATAGCGAAAAGGATCAAGGATCTCCATTCCCCAGATACACAAGTCTGCTACCTAACTTTATATTCTCTTTGGATGCCTTATATTCCCATAGGTGTACTAGAACCTTTCCTTTTGGTTTTGAATCCTGTAAAGGCATCCGCAAAGGTTTTTGTTTCTCTACAAACTAGAATATCTTCTATTCTTGGATCTGCCGGAGTAAAGTTATATAATTGTTTGCCTTATATAAACATCTTAGAGATTGTTTTCTGCTATATACTGGAATCATGGAATGTTAATCTCAAGAGATATTTTCAGTTATATCATCTCAATTCAGTGATATTATTTGAGGAAGCATTTTCCTGTGATTTGAAAAGTTTAACCAACTTTGGTTTCTGTCTATTCGTCTCTTAATTGTTTTGCTTGCCGGTTAATTGTGACTTTCCAGCTTCATGGCCAACCTCTCCTGCTGCAGTTTGGAGGTGGTCTTGTTTGCCTAGTTGCTCTTCAGCCTTCTTGGGGTGCTCCTCATTCCACTGTATTTCCTGATTTTCTCAATGTACTTATTGGTAGATAAATTCTGGCAGCAGAGGAATTTGGTTGTTTGAGATACTAGGCTGGCAATCAGTCTCCTCAGTATGTTAATGCCTCTGTTGTTGTTTTCTCTTTGTCAATGCCTATTTGTTATATAGATATTCTTTGGTCCGTGACATTGTTAGTGAGGTTTTATATAGTTGATGCGAGTAAGTTTGGAATTGAGACGTAGTTGTTTCTCCCTCTATCCAATTTAAGGGGCAAAGACACAAGATCTAGTTTTAAGAAACTATTTCTTTAAGACAAGAGTGTTGAATTCTCCACTGACTTGCAATTCTCTTCTTTATTACTTTCAGGATCGTTAGGTCAGTAGGATGCATTAGTTTTGTGTGTTACTAATAATTTTATTTGGTATACTTTTGTAATTTATGTATACTTGCTATTATGTTATATATAACTCATGGGAAGTTATGATATTAGTAATGCAAAGGGTTTTAATGTATATATTAAAATGATCAAAGATATGATTTGCCCTTCAGACCTTTTCACATTTTTTGCACTGTATTGTGGAGGGTGCTTTTGAATAAATATTTTTTTAGAAATTATGCATCAAGTCAAACATTGTATAGGAAAAATATTGTCAGCATTACTCATATTCAATACTATTTTTATACACCCAACTAAATGACGTGAATTTATTTGAGTGTCTTCAACAATAGAAATGCCAAACATTTTCACAAGATTACTGATTAGAAACAAAGGAATTTTATTCATTCAACAATATAACTTGGTGGTGACGTTTGAAGTTTGAAGCGAAAAAAAGCTTTTAGAAACGAGTGATGCTTCAATTGATCGTCTTTAAATATGGTCAAATTAATAATCGGTTGATATGTAATTTGAATTGACGAATGAAAAAAATTATCAATTTTTTAAAAATTAATATCTCTCTTCATGTATTTCCACCAATAGTGTGGGCAGATTGTCTTGTACATCTTCGTGTTTTCTTGGTGCAGAAAAATAAAAAGGTGAGCTATATATATTTACAAATATCCCTTTTCATGGATGGCTCACTAATTTATTATTTATTAACTCAATTCATTTTAATCCATCTAAATTTAATTCGAACTCACTCATTTGATGTCCCTAATTATGTATAAGGAAGTTCATCGAATTTGTTAAATACAAAAAGATGCATGGGACTTAAATAAGTTGTATCCTTTGATTGATTGGGAGGAATAAGTTAACATAGGGTTGTTCATATTTCTTATTTAATGAAAATGCGTATTACGATCTAATTTCGCAAGACATGGATTTAAAATTTTCTTGTCTTATCCAACATAAATTGTGTAGTATCTAATTCGTAAGACACAAATTTAGAATTTTTTTGTCTTTATTTGTCAAAAAATATTACTCCCTCTGTCCCAATTTATGTGACACATTTCACTTTTCGAGAGTCAAACAGTTTAAGTTTGACCGAGAATTTGCTCATGGAATCTTCAAAAATTTTAAAATGAAATTTATATATTTGTAAATTACGTAAAAAGTACTATAAGTCTCAATAATTGATAATTCAAAATAAGTAAAAGATATATGAAAAAATTACGGTAAAAAATAGACTTGTTTGAATCTCGAAATCTGAAATGTGTCACATAAATTGGGACAGAGAAAGTATGTCACTCAAGACATACTTTATCAATTGCGAAACTAAATTTATGCCTCTATCAATAAAAGTTCTGCAAAAATTAAATTGTCTTATAAAATATACTAACTACGAATTATAAACTTTTTAAAATAAGAACGTTCTGAAACTTAACTTATGTTATGAAAATTATAAGATAAAACGTGTGCCTCGTATATTTTACCTTTCAAACGACCCTATTATTTATGCAAATTTAGATCCCCATTTAATTATTTTTTTATAACCATGATATCTGACCAACTATCTCAACTATTTCCAATTTATTATGAATGTCATGAACTTTGAATCCTTAAATTTTGTTCTTTTTCTCAATCAAAGGGAACTTCTATTCAACTCATCTTTCCTAACCGTGCACGTTACAAGTTTCTATAACTTGTCCACCCACTCTAAAGTACTAATACTTACTTTATTACATTTTTATATAAAAAAATTATTGGAACAATAATTGGGTATATATTTGAAATTCACTTAGTCAATTATTAAATCTATATTTGAGTTGGTAGACTCACTAAAAAGGTAAAACACTTAATACAGAAATATTTCTATTTACAAGGTTTAAACATATCGAATTGTATTGAGTATATTATTATTATAGAATAAAATACTTTCTTTATAAGAAATCACTCTACTCTTTTAATGGATTATCCCATGCAAATTTAAATAAGTTAGATTAATGAATTTTGACGAAACAAGGGCTGATCGGTAGGATAAGAAATAACTTACACAAGTATTTATTTTCGTAGAACTTATACAATGTCTGGTAAGTAGATAGAAAATTAAATTATTCATGTATAAAATTAATATGACGTTTGATATAATATATAAATTTGTATAAGTTATGAGAGAATTTATTCAAGATAGAAGATGAAATAACTAATACATATCTAATTTCTAAATAACGAATATCAACATAAAATAATAGAGAGTTACACTCATCACTAATTCATACATTACTATGGTAATATGTGCATAACTCTAACCGGCTATCAGATCCAGATAAAAAAGTATTCATAAGTATTTAAATATTGGTTAAATAATTTGACTGTAAGTATAGTAAACTGAAAAATGATGAGTGTGTATATACGACAGATGGAGTAACAGTTATGTTCTGATTTGGTCAAACAGGAGGACAAAAAGACTTTCTAGAACTGTAATTCTATTGGTTCAACTGACATCTTCTGCATAAATGCAGGCAAATCTGAAGTTTCCAAGAATCATGTTCACACCAATTCCAGCACAGTCAAATTAGTACTCCCTCTATTATTTTATTTTTTCGTTCGATATTTATATTAGAATCTGACTAATTCAATTTGTATCGAATATGATCTCAATTGGGAGGTAGTGTTTGCTATCAAGGATTTTTTCATACTTAAAACTCAAATTCGAAACCTTTGATTAAAAAAGATCAGTCACATTCACTACACCACTTCAATACTCTCTTAATTTCAATTTGTTCGATTTATTTGTCTTGATTCAAAGTTGACGATGTCAAATTAATATTTTAACTTTTTACATATATGCGGACTATATAAAGAATAAGTCACATTAACTAAAATTTCAAAATAATTTTAAACCAATTTTCCAATTCTATGCATTTGACAAATTAAAATACTCACTTCTTCTTGATCGTTTCTATTTAGACGACAATTTTTACTAGAGAAAAGGAATCTTCAACAACTAGTATTAGTTGTGTGAGACATATCATTGTATATTTTTATTTAGACTAAACGCACATGAAGTATGTTGAAAGAAAAAATAAATAATATAATAAGTACATATGATTAGCGAGTAATTTAATTACAAGACTTGTTATAACTTTATTATGCTAATTAAATTTGACAATACTTTGCGATTATGTAATATATAACATTGACTAGGGAAATTTCCATGCAAATGGTTCAAACTAAAGGAATACTCAAAAGTCCAAAAGTGTGTTGGTAGCGTTGTTAGGGTGTTGCCCTAATTTTCTTATTTTATTTGAAATTTATTTTTTACTAAAAGGAAAGACAAAATATTATCATAAATGCTTTAATTTTTTCTAAAAGGAAACATTAGTTTCTTTCATATTTGATTTATTCTTTTCTTAGAGGAAAAATTTGGAACTCTATAAATTGAAGGTCACTCTTCTCATATCAAAAACACAAAATCATCCACAATGTAGTTGTTTAGCGACTTTTGTTTATGAGAATATTTTCTTCTAAACATATTTATGACTTTGAATATTAGTTTTATAATATGTGGGTCACTTGATCAAACCAAATTAATAATATGTTTTTTAATATGCTTTTATATGTCATTTGATTTATTGATGTCATGATTTGCAATTGTAAGTTTTCGCATGACGCCCTAATCACTTTCAAATCCAACAAGTGGTATCAGAACACATGGTTCAATGATCCAATGGAACAAAGTTGAAGACATGTTCAAGTCGGTTTCAAATCAATTTGCAATCAACGTGATGATAATGAAGATTTTTGTGCTATTATATGTGGAGAAAAATTTCAGATATATTTTCAACAATCCTGCTACTTCATCCTTTAAAACAAAATCAATTTTCAACCCATGATTACTCTAACGCGTGAGTTCTAACTTTCAACCTTTGAAAACTTTTAATGCTCGGGCTCCATTTTCAACTCATGAGTTCCACTTTCAACTCATGCATATTACTTTTAACGCATGAGCGCTACTTCCAACTCATACATATTACTTTTAATGCATGAACTCTACTTTTAACTCAAGCATATTACTTTTAAACGCATGAACTCCACTGTCAACTCTGCTCATAACTTTTAACACATGACTCTAATTTTTAACACATGAATTCTCTCCGAAAATATGTAATAAATAGGCACAATTAATTGATGGTCATTCAATCAACTTCAATACAGACACGCAGTTGAAAAAGTAGTTAGCTAGAAAATGACTAAATCATATTAAAATGTATCAAGAAGTCATCCTATGAAAGATTCTACCAAAATTCTAGATATAAGAAATTTAGCTATTAATAATATATTTAAAAAGCAT
This sequence comes from Solanum tuberosum, assembly GCF_000226075.1. Classification (NCBI taxonomy): domain Eukaryota; kingdom Viridiplantae; phylum Streptophyta; class Magnoliopsida; order Solanales; family Solanaceae; genus Solanum; species Solanum tuberosum. The sequence continues at coordinate 967,415 of NW_006239051.1, forward strand.
AGCATAGACTTCCATAATGAACCAATAAATTAAGAAAAGAAGGTAAAACTCAAAGTCGAAATTTTATCACTTATTTTTTCCACAATACTCCCTCTGTCCCTAATTACTTGTCTACTTTTAAATTAACAAACATATTAAGAAAATAATTAATGACATAATGAGTTTATCATTTTACTCCTATTCATTATTAAGTGAATGAAAAGTTCTACATTTTTCAAAATAATTAGTTATTTAATTGAGGGTATAATAGATAAAAAAATTTGTCCTTTCTTGATTTGTCAAAATGGACAACTAATTAAGGACAACTATAAAAGGAAAAATGGACAAGTAATTAGGGACAGAGCTAGGGAGTATGTTTTTATTCAAGTCTCCCCAGGACCTAGGAAGTTTTTTATTTTGCTTCACATCAAGCCAAAATCATTTTATTTTAATCGTCTTCATCCAACACATTTTCTATACACATAGACTCAATAAACTTAAAAAACCCAAGATATATAGCAATGTAACGACACAATTATGCATAAGATCATATGAAGCGATAATGTAACATTAATATACATTTTTAGTTGAATATCAGGATTTCAACATTCGATACTTGAGTTATAAATTTAATATTTGTGCATATTTAATAATTTCTTCACGCATACATATAAAATTTGAATCAAATTTAATGAATTTTTACAAAACTCATGTCATAATTACTTATAAAGACTAGATCCACAACTATCTTGAAAAGGCCAAATACTAGTTGAAATTAAAAAATAAAAGATATTCATAACGTACGGTGGTAACTATAGTTGAATTTGACAAAAGCAAATTTACAATTAATGATTTTACATATTTTTGTTTGAATTGTCAACTAAACCTAATGTTGCATGTTATTCAAAGCCTATATATGTAGTGTTCAGAAACCCCTTTGACATGTCTACATTATTAATTGAGCTACAGAAGTATGAATGAAGTAGCAATAGAAGTAATTAAAATTATAAGTATTATATACTCCTCCTAAAAATTTATCATAGAACAAGAACCAAATAAATATCTATAAGAAAATTAGGAATAAAGAAGATATAGGCATGGAATAAATGCTTTATATGACTGGTGTTTGTCTCTTGCAAATTGCAATAATTAAGATTCATGAATGAGTATGATGGATCAAATCAATGAGAAATTTGCATAATCTGATGATTTACTTTTTTTCCCAAGTATTATTGACTAATATATTATATATATAAACCGATGTTGTTTCAAAAATAACTCTTTACTTATCTTTATGGGATAGAAATAAGGTTTACATACATATATTTTTCTCTTCAGATTTCACTAAGTATGTTATTATTGTTGCTCCAATTTTGTTTATTTTCACTTGTCGTATTTGGACTTGACACACTAGTTAAAAAATAATAATTGACATGACTATTTACCACACTGTGTGCCCCTATTAATTGATGCATATGGAATTAAATGCAAAACAAGTTGAATACTCCCTATGTCTCTAATTACTTGTCCATTTTTCATTTTTTAGTTGTTCCTAATTACTTGTTCATTTTGACAAATCAAGAAAGGACATTATTTTTACCTATTATACCCTTTACTTTGAAAAAGGTAGAACATTTTGAAAACCTTAAGTTTTTAATTCATCTACTTCATAATTAATAGGGGTAAAATGGTAAACTCACTATGTCAATAATTATTTTCTTAATAGGTGTGTCAATTTAAAAATAGACAAGTAATTAGGGATAGAGGGAGTATTAGAGACCATTCTTTAAATAAAATAGGAGAATTTAGATATTAATGTTCCTAGTTACCCCACGAATATTCTGTATCAATGGAATTGAATTGTAATACAGTAAAAAGTTAACAAAAATTATACAATCTTGATAGGTGTGAATGTGAAAGATATTCAAAGATATCAACAATGTGATGAAATATATAGCAAGATCATATTGGAATAAAGATTGAATATATTTTTAGAACATACATATAATTTTAATTGAGATCATGAAGTTATTTGATTGAGCTTATAACACATACATAGAATTTTAATCGTAATCATGAAATTGCTTGATTGAGCTTATAATACATACATATAATTTTGATCGTGATTATGAAATTATTTGATCGAGTTAGTAACACGTACCTATAATTTTAATTGTGATCATGAAGCTATGTAGAAATAAAGGAATAGTTAGTTGATAATTGTGTATAGATTAGTTAGTTGAGAAGATTGTTAAGTTGTTATTAAGTTTCCAATAAGAAGTAGACAGGTGGATAAGTTAGTTAGTAACTAACTTTGTAAATGTGATGTATATAAGTGGATCTATTATTGAAATAAAAATATATCATCACAAAACAATTACTCTCTATTAGTTTCTTCTTTTCCTTCTGTAAAGCTCATCAATGGTGGCCTAAGTGCAGATTTTATCATGGTATCAGAGCACTAGGTGACAGTGCGTTCCATAGCTGATGAGCTTCTTCATCATCTTCCTGATCTCCTCTTCTTGATTTCCTGATTTCCCCCCTTTTCGTTCTCACTTGAAATTCTTGTTCTTACTTACTGGTTATCTGATTCAAAGTTTTTTTTTTCCAACAATGGGAGACAATTCGGAATCTGTTGGTACTGGAGTAACAGGTCCAAGAACAATTCCTCAATTGGATCGCAATGACCCACTGTATATGCAACATTCAGATACACCAGGTATCTCTCTCGTTCCTCAGCTGTTGACAGGAACTGGTAATTACTCAGAATGGAGTAGATCGATGTTGTTGTCTCTGCTAGTAAAGAATAAAGTAGGTTTCATTAATGGATCTTGCAAGAGAGAAACGTATCTGGAGGATGAGTTCAAGTTACATCAGTGGGATAGGTGTAATGCGATAGTACAGTCATGGATCATGAGTTCTGTGACTCAAGAATTGAGAAAAGGCATTGTATATTCTGAGAGTGCTCACAAGGTTTGGAAGGCATTTAAGGAAAGATTTGATAAAGTGAATGCAACCAAGATTTTCCAGCTTCACAAGGAGATCTGTATGATTGATCAAGGGATTCAAAACATCTCTGTTTACTTCTCCAAGTTGAATGATTTGTGGGATGAGCTTGAGTCTATAATTCCCTTTCCAGCATGTGATTGTGATAAATCTAAGAATTTCACAGCTTATTTGCATCAGCAGAAGTTTATGAAATTCTTAATGGGCCTAAATGAGACTTATGCTCCACAAAGAAGTCAAATTCTTATGATGACACCTACTCCCACTTTGGATCAAGCGTATTCTATGATGATTCAAGAAGAGATCCAAAGAGGAAGTAATGGAATCTTGGGCATTTCACCTGTAGAAGGGACTCACAGCTCCTTGATTGTTGCAAATGTCTCTAATATGAGACCTAGAAGGAATCCAAACACAGAATTAAAGTGTGATTACTGCAAGTTAAAGGGTCATACTAGAGAAACATGTTACAAGTTGATTGGATACCCTCCAGGGTTCAAGTTTAACAATAATAGAAAGAAGACCTCTTATGATCAATCATCAGCACATAATGTGATGAGTCAGGAAGAGCATATTTCAAGGAATGGTAGTATGGGTTCTGTCTTCCAAGGTCTCAATAATGATCAATACTTGCAGTTTGTGCAAATGATGGAAGATTTAAAGAGGAAGAATAAAGGAGAGGACAAGGAAGATTCACCAGTAGATGTAGCCAATATGGCAGGTATGGGTTCCACTAAATCAGACTGTTGGATTATTGATTCTGGAGCCTCAAATCACATGACTTCTTCCTTGAGTTCACTGATAAATCCAATTCCTTCATCTAAACCTACTTATGTTCATCTTCCTACTGGTCAGAGCACTGAGATTACACATACAGGATCTTGTAGTTTGTTACCCTCTAAAACTCTTCACAATGTTCTGTGTATACCTAAGTTTAACACCAATTTACTGTCTGTAGCTAAGTATACAAGAGAGCTTAATAGTTCAGTACATTTTTACCCTGATTTTTGTCTTTTTCAGGACCTCTCAAGTGGCAAGGTGAAGGGGATTGGTAGACAAGAGGGTGGCTTATACATCCTTAGTCCTTCAACACCTGCTAAAAGCTTTCTTTTCAAATGCATGACTACTGCAGTATCTGCTTCTGTGTCACATTTATGGCATCAAAGGCTAGGACATGCCCCCATTTCTGTTTTGAAAAGGATACCTGTAATAACTAGATTGCTAGATTATGTTGGCTATTGTCATTGTTCTGTTTGTCCCTTAGCTAGGCAGACTAGGTTGCCTTTTCCTGTTAGTATTTCTAAAACTTCAGCTGTGTTTGATCTTGTTCATGCTGACATTTGGGGACCTTACAGGGTTCCCACTTATAATGGATTCAAGTATTTCCTTACTCTTGTAGATGATTTTTCGAGAATGACTTGGATTTTTTTACTAAGGCTTAAGAGTGATGTGTTTGTGCTGCTTAAGGATTTTATTCTTCTTGTTGAGAACCAGTTTTCTACCAAAGTAAAAATCTTGAGATCAGACAATGGTTTTGAGTTTTTTAACACTTTATCCACTAATTTCTTCAAGACCAAAGGGATTATTCACCAAAGTAGTTGTGTTCATACTCCACAACAAAATGGGGTTGTGGAGAGGAAACATAGGCATCTCCTAGAAGTAGCAAGGGCTATTAGGTTTCAGGCTAATATACCTATCAAATTCTGGGGTGACTGTCTACTTACAACCACTTATATTATCAATAGGCTTCCTAGTACTGTGCTGAATAACATTTCACCTTATGAAGTTTTTCATGGTACACCACCCATTTTGTCTCATTTGAGAACTTTTGGGTGTCTTTGTTATGCTACTATTCCTGTTTTTCATGACAAATTTTCTTCCAAGGTTATTACAGGAGTCTTTATGGGGTATTCTGTTGCTCAGAAAGGTTACAGGGTATATGACATTGCTGCAGAAAAGTTTATAATCAGTCGAGATGTTAGATTTCATGAGAATATATTTCCTTTCTCTCATCCTAAGTCACAGTTTCTTCCTGGTTCTAAGGACTCTTCTACTATTGCTATGCCAGATTCTCCTCATGTATCTTCATTAGATCTTCCTGATGAGCATCCCGACTGTCCTAATCCTTCTTCCTCTTCACCTGTTGTTTCTTCACATGATGATGCATCTCATGTTCCTTTAAGAAAATCAAATAGACTTACTAAGCCTCATATATGGCTCACAGATTATGTTCATCATTCTTTGCCCTCTACTACTTCTTCTACTTCTGCTAGTTCTTGTTCTCTTTATCCTATTCAATCATATCTTTCATATTCTCATCTTTCTTATCCATTTCAGGCTTTTCTTACCTCATTTTCTTCTATTTCTGAGCCTACCTCTTATTCCCAAGCTGTTAAGGATCCTTGGTGGATTCAAGCTATGAAGCTTGAACTTGAGGCTTTAGATCATAATCATACTTGGGAGGTGGTGGATTTGCCATCTGGGAAGGTTCCTATTGGTTCTAGATGGGTTTACAAGGTAAAGTATCATGCTGATGGGACTGTAGAAAGGTTTAAAGCAAGGTTAGTAGCTAAGGGGTATACTCAGAAGGAAGGCATTGACTTTCATGATACTTTCTCCCCTGTAGCAAAAATGACCACAGTTAGGACTGTGATTGCATTGGCTGCCCTTAGGCATTGGCCTATTTTCCAAATGGATGTCCACAATGCATTTCTTAATGGTGATCTTTCTGAGGAGGTGTACATGGCTTTGCCACAAGGTTTTAGTAGCCAGGGGGAGTCAAAGGTATGCAGGCTACTCAAATCCTTATATGGTCTGAAACAGGCTTCTAGACAGTGGAACCTGAAATTGACACAAGTTCTAATAAATTCTGGTTTCACACAGAGCAAGAATGATTATTCTCTTTTCACAAAAACAACTAATAACAAGCTAGTGTTGGTTCTTGTTTATGTAGATGACTTGCTTGTCACAGGGTCTAATCTACAAGAAATCAATAGAGCTAAACTTGAGTTACATAAAAACTTCAAGATGAAGGACCTAGGAGAACTGAGGTATTTTCTGGGAATTGAAATTGCAAGGTCAAGCGAGGGAATCCTCTTATCACAAAGGAAGTATGCTCTGGAAATGATCTCAGAGACTGGATTGAGTGGTTCAAAGCCTAAGTGGACACCAATGGAGCAGAACATGAAACTAACTAGCAGTGAGCATGATCTTAAATTCTCTGAAAAATCTAAGGATGTTCTTTTGGATGATAGGAGTGTCTATCAGAGATTGGTGGGAAAACTCTTATATCTTACAATCACAAGGCCTGATATATCATATGTTGTTCAGTCCTTAAGTCAGTTTATGCATGCTCCTAAACAGCCTCATTATGAAGCTGCTTTGCATGTGGTAAAGTATATCAAGAGTCAGCCCGGGCTTGGTCTTTTAATGTCTAGTAAAGGGGATGAGAAGATAGAAGCATATTGTGACTCTGACTGGGCTTCTTGTCCTATGTCTAGAAAGTCTGTCTCTGGTTTTTGTATCAAATTGGGAACATCTCTCATCTCATGGGAAGCTAAGAAACAAAACACTGTCTCTAGAAGTTCTGCTGAGGCAGAATATAGGTGTATGGCTCAAATAGTAGCTGAATTGACTTGGTTAAAAGGGTTGTTACAAGAGTTGCAGGTGAAGGTGCAGTTGCCAATTAATCTATATTGTGATAATAAAGCTGCATTACAAATAGCAGCTAATCCCATGTATCATGAAAGAACAAAACACGTTGCAAGTAAGGAACAACCAGCAGATGTGTTTACCAAAGCTTTGGGTCGTCAACAACATGCTACATTACTGGTTAAGTTAGGAATGAAAAACATTTTCCATTCTCAACTTGGAGGGGGAGTGTGGAAATAAAGGAATAGTTAGTTGATAATTGTGTATAGATTAGTTAGTTGAGAAGATTGTTAAGTTGTTATTAAGTTTCCAATAAGAAGTAGACAGGTGGATAAGTTAGTTAGTAACTAACTTTGTAAATGTGTTGTATATAAGTGGATCTATTATTGAAATAAGAATATATCATCACAAAACAATTACTCTCTATTAGTTTCTTCTTTTCCTTCTGTAAAGCTCATCAATGGTGGCCTAAGTGCAGATTTTATCAAGCTATTTGATCAAACTTGTACCACACACATATAAATTTAATCGTGATCATGAAGTTATTTGATTGAACCTATAATTCATACATATAATTTTAATCGATCATGAAATTATTTGATTGAACTTGTAATATATACATATAATTTTATTCATAATCATAAAATTATTTGATTGAACATGTAACACATACATATAGTTTTAATCGTAATCATGCGGTTATTTATTTGAACCTATATCACAATCATATAAATTTAATCATAATCACAGAATTATTTGATTGAGCTTGTACCACGTATAAAAGAGACTTTTTTGTGACAGTAAAATATAAATGTAGAGACTTTAGAGTACAAGTTGTATAACTCTTTTTGTTCAATTAAAAAGAAAGAAAATAAAAAGACAAAGATATGAAACATGAAGCATGTGTAAGAGAGACATAGATACAAGGGCAGTGTGCAGTTGTACCACTTGAAATAAAAAACCTTTTTTCTACTTTCCTCCTCTCTTTTTTTTTTTTTTTTTAAAGTCAAGGTCAAATGTTAATAAACAACTGTTAAAATACAAAAATGTATCTGCCCTTTATTTATGTCTTTTTCAACCTCTTACTAATTAGTACTCACTTTACTTCTCCGATTTTCCGTTCCATTTTATATGACACTATTTTCTTATTTATTTATTTAAAAAATATCATTTTACTATAATTAAAAATAAATTTAATCATAGAAAATTATCCTTTTTATCTAAGGATTATTTTAGATCTTAGGTTTTAATTTTTGATTATGTAAATAAAATAGGGAAAAAGGATAAATATACCCCTGAACTATCGTAAATGGTATGTGGATACCCTCCGTCATACTTTTGGGACATTGGTGTCCCTGTCGTCCAAACACTAGAGCTTATATGCCCTTCACTCTAACGGAAGACTAAATAGGGACACGTGGCGCAATCTTATCTGTCGATCCGATATTTAATAAATGTCGGGTTGGTGAATAAAATTATAACACGTGTATGTCCATTTGTATAAAGGGTATATATGTTCTAATTTTTGGACGGCAAGAGCAGCAATGTTCCAAAAGTATGACGGAGGGTATCCACATACCATTTATGATAGTTTGGGGGTATATTTATCCTTTTTCCCAATAAAATAATTTTGAAAGAAAAAAAAATAATCCCTCCGTCCCAATTTATGTGACTTACTTTCCTTTTTAATCAGTCCCAAAAAGAATGACACATTTCTATATTAAGTAACAATTTAACTATAAAATGTCTATTTTACCTTTAACGAAATAATTTACAGCCACACAAATTTCTATCTTTCATTTTGGACCACAAGTTTTAAAAGTTTTTCTTTCGTTCTTAAACTTCATGCCGAATCAAACTACCTCATAAAATGAGACGGAGGGAGTATCACTTATTTTATCATTATTTACCGGGCAAGTACATTAATTTTGCGAGTATAATCTGAAGTAATAAATTAATAATATTGACATTGATAGGGGTAATAAATATAAATAATAAAACCTGGGTCATTATAGCAAAATCACACCTACCCACCACCCACACCCTCCCCCACCCCTACCCCTCACTAAAACCCTTCCGGCATCTATATAAACTCCCCTAAACTTCTCCAATGTTCCTTCCCTTTTCTCCTTCTTCTCTTCCGTTCAAATTACAATTTGTAGCTCAACAGTAACAGTTGCTCAAAATTCTCCCACAAGTTTCTCTGTTTTCAGCACGTAAGTTCCCTTTCTCTCTCATTATCTTCTTCCTGTTTACTGATTCCAGTTATTGAATTATTCGGTCGATAACTTATCGCCTTCATGAATGGCGGTCGCATTCTCAGGTACGATTGCCAAACGCTGCGGCCGTTTTTTTTCGTTTGTTTTGTATCTGTCTGTTTTTTATCAAATTTTGGGACAGAATACGGTTAATTACGGGATTTGAACCTTTGGGCGTAAATTTATGCGTCAAAACAACTGAGCTATTAAAATTCTTGATTTATACGGCGGGGATAGTTGTTCTAGTGATTTACGGGCGTGTTTTAGTGACTAAAATAGGTACGAACTAAACGAAAAAGCAGTTTGGTGATCGTTTTTTGTTTTTTAACCGGTGAAGCAAATTGAGTTCTCACTAGCTCACGCGCGTGAGATGTAGTTGCTTGTTTTAACCATCTGATGTTGGCGTTGGTTGTCACGCGCTAGAGGTAGGAGTTGGATTGATACCGTGACGCTTTTTCGGTTACATTCACCGGCGGTTACGTGTGGTATCTGGACTGTACACGTGTATTATGCTAGGGTCCACAAACTTGAGTGGGCTAGGGCCCATTTTTGACCCAAGAGGCCCACTTAAGTACAAAACTAAGATTAGATCTCTCTTAGCCCTTGGGAAATTATACTAGCTATTTGCAACAGTGTTCGATCTTGATTTTTTTCTTTAACTAGTAGTTATAATTTCTATGATTTCTCTGAATATTTATTATTGGCCGTTAGGTCGATGCGATATAGATTGTGGAATCGGACCCAGTGACCGACCTTGTTAATATCTTTTTTAGTGTTTTATGTGTTAGATGTCACTGTTAGTGCTAAATAATAATACTTGGAGAGTTAGGAATTGACCTTCTCTATTTAATTTGTATATACCATACATCGTGTTTCCTTGGCAAGAAAGTCGTTAAATATTTGAAAATTAAATGTGATACTACATCGGAACATCTAATTTCTTTATTTTCCTTACAATTACTATGTCGATTAATTAATCATTTTAACTTAAACTATTTATAGCTTTTTTGACTTGGTCCATTGTATTTAGTTGAATATGTTACCTTAGTTATTATTATTCTATATTATATTCAACTTCTAGGTAGTTTCTCTAGTGTCGTCTCATGTTATGTGTATGTCCTTTTGTGTAGCATCCATAGTTATTATTTTTTTTTATAGTTTTAAGTCGTTTTCTTACTGACATGGATTGTGATGTTAATGGTGGGACTATTTCACCCTTAACTAGAAAGCTCGAGGTTAAATTTTGGATATGGAGAAAAATCTACTGGAACGAATGAAAATAAAAAAAGAAAGTCGTTTTCTTAAGCCTTGTCCAAAAGATATTACTAATGTGTCGAGTTTATAATCCTCAAAAATTACCTTCTAGATGGTTTATGATATATTTAATTTTCTCCCTCTTAGCGACACGTAAATCTATGTTTTTATTTTTTTTAAACCCTTTTTATTAGTTGGAAAATGGTCCTAAAGACTCTTTGAGTCTTGATTTCAATTTAGTTTTCTTGTTCACACATATGTTTTCAAAAGTCAAATCATTCACTTCCTGTTTTTTTTTTACACCTTTTATTTTATTTTTACTAATATAAAAAAGTGTAGATTCCATTCTCCTTGTACACGTCTCACTTTTTTACGTGGCAAGGTTTCTATGTTCGGTTTCATGTGAATATATATATACATGCACAACCAAGAGCAATTCTGTGGGTCGGATGAATTATATGATAATAATAATGATAAAGTGTTGGTGGTGGCTCCAAATGTAGAAAAGAGTGGCAAAACTAGTGGCCCTAGTACATTCTGTTGGGTCCTAGAATGACATAGAAATGGTTAGATACCATGTTCAATTTACGTGACATTGTTTAATCGAACATGAAATTTAAGAAATAAAGGAATAAATTCTTAAAAAAATTAGTGTGTACATAATTTTGCTCATACCTTACGACAGAGAAACTTGTTCTAATAGATCCTCGATCGTTTTCAAAGGAGACTAATAAGAAAATACAGATGGAGAGTAACTAGTAAATTTAAACTCCAACTAGAGTACTTATTAGGAGTCTAATCATTCTTCAATTGTTTATTACGTTGTGTGTTGCTGTCTTAAGTATTAAAGCAGGGTTGAAAACTGACAAATTTAAACACTAGATTTTCTTTAGAGGAATAACTCTGACTAAAGTAGCAATTAATGTTTAGATTATAATATATATATAATTGTATAAAGCACAATCAACGCCACAATTTGTGTTACTACAATAATTCGTCCTAGTCCACATTCTATATGAATATTTGTATTTATCACAATTATTTTCTCCCAACTTGAATGCCCTATTTTATTTTCATTTAAATCATTTTTTCCTAGCTATCTAGCTGTAGCAGTTTGTTCATTCTACTTATTGTCTTTTTTAGTATCCAAAACAGGTGGCAACTATAAAAAGCATAGAAATTGGTAGTTATAACAAAGCCAACGGTATTAACGCATTAAAGTTTGCAATTTTTTATATTTAAAGAAATTGAACTAACATTAATTTTTGTCGGTGTGTGCTGAATCAGTTTGATTAAGACCTCAACTCTAAGTAGCTTTTAAAAAGTTGCCATGTAACGTTGAGTCACCAAATAGGACTTTAATATTTGATTAATGTCCTTTCTTTTTAGTTCCTTTTGTCTTCTTCTTGTTTTTATTATGTTAGTTCTTTTCAAATCAAATTTGTTGTTATAGCGACCTTTCTTTAATAATAATAAAAAAAGACATATTTTAAGTCTTGGAATCTCTACTAATCATTTACTTACACATGTATTATTATTTTTTCGTCTTCCTAATATCTTATTCTCCAAATTATTTGTCACTAGTGACAAGCTTTGAAAAAGACTTTATTTCCTATTTATTTTTTTATATACAATCTCTACTTCTTAGTATTTTACTTTTATTTTTTTAACGAAACGTTTATGTATCTTCACCTAACATATTCCAAGTTTAAATATTGATAAACTTGCTTGTTCCTGATTTTATGGGATTTCAACTCCAATTTACCTTCGATTATTTTAAAGACTTGTAGTTGACCTTAATATTTATTCATTGAATTTAAAACAATTGATTACATATGTACTTACTTTTTTTTTTTTTACAGTAAAATGAGAGAAAATTTGACAAGGTGGTTTTGCCAGGCTATGGGATTCCAGAATGGGCTGGCTAGGACTCAAAGAATTGAGTCCATTTCAAAAGCAACTAAGCTTAACAAGACTGAGCCCAAGGAAGAATCTAAGCCTGCTGACCAAATGGACATTTCTTGGTTGGTGAGTAGAACATTTTTATTCTCAATGTTACATAATAAAGGGTACGTAATAAAGTTATTGAGTTGTGCTGAATCTGTAAGTTGAACTATAGTTTTGTCCCTAGTGCATGGTAATGATCATAGCATTGATAAGAAAGCAAAACAAATAACTAGTCATTTTATTTTGCCTATAGTCTCATTTGTAAGGTTTTTTTGTTTTTTTTTTTCATTTCAGGAAGAGCATCCTTCAGCATTGAGCTCTTTCGAGGAGATGATGGACGCAGCAAAGGGGAAATGGGTTGTAGTGTTTTTAGATTATGATGGGACTTTATCGCCAATTGTGAATGATCCTGAACGTGCCTTCATGTCTGATATGGTAAATTTATAACTAACCATGTTGCTGTCCTCGTTTAATTTCTTAAATTGTGTCTTTGATGGCATTCTAATAGCATGCATTACAATGCAGATGCGCTCAGCTGTAGGTGATGTTGCAAAACTCTATCCAACAGCTATAATAAGTGGAAGAAGTCGACAGAAGGTAATTAAACGAATTACTTTGATCTCAAGCCAAATTACTTTTTTGATAAAATGTACCTAATATCTAATTTGTTGTTTGCATTAGGTTTATGGTTTTGTAAAGTTGGATGATGTGTTTTACGCGGGGAGCCATGGGATGGACATAATGGGACCTGCAATTCAAGCTAGTTGTTATGATGGAAAGTACCAAAGCAAGGCCCTTGATCAAAAGGTTTATTTGATTTCCTTTTAAGCCCAAAATAAATTTGATTCCCTATAGCTATACTGTACTTATCTTATCTATGTGTCCGCTATTATTATATATTACAGGGGAATGAACTCACTGTCTTTCAGCCTGCTCAGGACTTTCTGCCTTCAATTGAAAAGGTTGGTTAACATTTCAATTTGTCCATCAAGACTTTTAATTTGATTATAAAACATCGTGTTGTTGATTACATAATGCTTACAAAATGTTCATGTGGCGCAGATGTTGAATGAGTTGGAGGAAACCACTTCGGAGATAAATGGAGCTCTGGTTGAGGACAACAGGTTCTGCATCTCTGTTCATTACCGGCATGTCTTACAAGAGGTACACGATCAAATTAGATTTTATTTCAGTTATAATCTGCCAAGTCATGTGCAGGATGTTGAATTTGTATTCCAAATTTTCAGGATTTGGGGCTGCTGGAAAAGAAAGTTCAGGCACTAGTTGCCAAGTACCCTGGTTTTCATCTTACAAGGGGTAAGAAAGTTATAGAAATACGTCCATCCATAAAGTGGAACAAAGGCGATGCTCTGGTTTACTTGCTTGAGACTCTAGGATTCACCAACTCAAGTGATGTTCTCCCGATTTACATAGGGGATGATAAAACTGACGAAGATGCTTTTAAGGTACGAGTCTTGACAATTGTTGTGTATATAACCAAGTTTGTCATATGACATTTACTAATAATAATGTCTTAATAATTTGTGCAGGTACTTAAGTGTAGAGGACAGGGGTATCCTATTATAGTGTCTAGTAATCCAAGGGACACATTGGCATCTTACTCTCTGCGTGATCCATCTGAAGTGTTGTCATTTCTGATACGGTTGGCCAGATGGGGGGAGGTTTCCGCGGTGTAGATTGCTTATGAAGTGGAGCTGTGACGGATAAGTTAATTATATCTATCCAATATACAGTTTAAATATATATATATATATACAAGGTAAAACTGAAAGGAGTGGGAGCTAAGGTATACAAGGCGGTTTTTGTGGTCTGCCTGATATGCTCCCATTAAGTTTACAAAGTACTAGTAATATTATATAGAATGAAACTGCAGTTGGGTGAAATTTTTTGCATCATTTCCCAATTACTGCACTTATCAATGGAAACTTTTGAACTTTTTGGTTTTATGTCAAGTTTTTGTTGCAATGCAATGGTTTTTCACTTCGATTTATGTTACTAGTTGTTGTTTCTTGCACTTTGATTATCGTGTTATATTGTTGAAGTTATTGTTCAGAATGTTTTGCACACGTCACTCTCCTATCTAGCTAGCGTATGTGGTATCCCATGTACATGCAAATCACACCAGTCGTCACTAGATACATGTATCTTGTGTGTATGTAATGTGATTCGTATGTATCTGTGATACATAGACAAATTCGCTGGTCTCCCTCATGTTCTCACTGGCCTCTCCTTTTTTCAGTGTATCTGGTAGCAAAAAACATGTGTTTAGATGTATGACTTGAAAAATGGATAATGAATGATATAAAATTCAGTAATGTCATTTGTAATTTAGTCATCCATGATCATCTATCGTACCCAAAAAGATAACAAAATTACAACAACAACAAAACCAAGCTTAGGCGTAGGACTATTTCAGCATAGCATCTTTCTGCCGTTCGAGTAGAGGCAACAAATATTGAGTCGATAAGCATCCGGCCAACAAGTATATACAGTTGATAAATCATCGAAGGATTTCAAATTATTTTTTATTCGATCGGCCAGCATTAGGCACGATAAATTCCTATATAAGTCTAATTAATTTGTTTGAAGCATTGATAGTAAGGTATTTTAATTTCTCATTGAACATTTGTGAACTTAATTAGCAATGGAGAAAAATGCAACCTTGCCATTGTTGATAATATTGGCACTATGTTTTCAAGTTATAATAGCCACTTCAGATGAAATTGAAAAACTGACCAATTTGGTCATGCACAGAAGGCTAGAGGATACTAATTGTGTTTGCTATAATTGTGGTACCTTTCAATGCTATTGCACAGGTTGTTCTTCTGAATTTTGCTGCTTATAATTAATCTCTTATGTATTGAATCATATCTTCTTATAATATATGTATATGTTGTGTGTTGAACTAGATCAATTTGAAGTCTACTAATTTTGTATCAATAGTTTATTTTAGTTTTTGGAATATTGATCCCTAGTTGGCTATAACCTACAGTGTAAAACATGGCATATTTTGTCTAACTATGTTTAGATGTGGTACTTATATAATATGGTTTAAATAAGCTTAAATATTACTAGTATCTTATTTTTGTTTTGTGTGGAATATTTTAATTTTGAATCGTTATGATATTGCTATTCCAAAAGAAACATCAAAGTGCATGAGCTCATCTATATATGACTCGTTTAGTCTATTACGGAGGTGTAGTAATTAATTACAATAACTCTATCTTTATGTCTCAAATAAGATAGGGGGGGGGGGGGGGGGGGGGGGGGGGGGGGGGGGGGGGGGGGGGGGGGGGGGGGGGGGGGGGGGGGGGGGGGGGGGGGGGGGGGGGGGGGGGGGGGGGGGGGGGGGGGGGGGGGGGGGGGGGGGGGGGGGGGGGGGGGGGGGGGGGGGGGGGGGGGGGGGGGGGGGGGGGGGGGGGGGGGGGGGGGGGGGGGGGGGGGGGGGGGGGGGGGGGGGGGGGGGGGGGGGGGGGGGGGGGGGGGGGGGGGGGGGGGGGGGGGGGGGGGGGGGGGGGGGGGGGGGGGGGGGGGGGGGGGGGGGGGGGGGGGGGGGGGGGGGGTGGGGGGGGGTGGGGGGGGGGGGGGGGGGGGGGGGGTTATTCACTTTATTTGAAAATCATGGATTGGAAAAAAAATCAACTCGTTGAGAAAAATGAACTATTGCATTGTATAATGTATAAAGTTTGTATACAACAGACTGAACTAGTTAATGGGCGAATCAATAACCAACCCAAAATTAAACAAATTGAGTTTAATTTTGTCACTCCAAATCCATAGGACCACAAAAACAAGAAGATATTCACGTTACAACTTTTGGATCCAACTTTCTAAAATTATTGTAAAAACAACTAACTACTTCCAAACCAAGCTAAAATTTAATTAAAAATGCAAGCTTAGGACAAGGACTATTTCGAGTAGAGTTGGATAATAGGTCTATCTAAATCCTTCTTGTGTGAAAATACATTTAAAAAAATGACGTTATCAAAAATTAACAAGATAAAATTTCTATTTATTCATCAAAAGAAACGTCCTTCTTGAAGCCAGACAAATGTTGAGTCAATAAACAACGGGCCAACAAGTATATACAATTGATTAAGCAGTTGAAATATTCCTATATAAGTCTAGTTAATTTGATTGAAATTAGGGTATATTAATTTCTCATTACACTTTGTAAACTAATTAACTAGCAATGGAGAAAAAGGCAGCCTTGGCATTGTTGATAATATTGGCACTATATTTTCAAGTTATAGCCACTTCAGATGAAATTAAAAAAATGACCAATTTGGTCATGTCAAAAAGGCTAGAGGATACTAATTGTCTTTGCTATAATTGTGGTACCTTTCAATGCTACTGCACAGGCAGTTGTAGTTCTGAATATTGTTGCTTATAATTAAACTTAAATTTTACCCTCTTATGTATTGAAATCATATCTTATAATATATGAATAAGTTTTGTGTTTATTTATGTTGGTTGGTTGCAGAGGAGGAATCAGATCAATTTGAAGTTTACAGATTTTGAATCAATAGTTTGTTTTAGTTTTTGGATTTCGCAATTAAATATATGCATATGGATATAATATTTCCGTCCCGAGTTCGCTATAACCCACCGTATAAAACATGGTATTGATTTTGTCTAACTATGTTTAGATGTGGTACTTATATAATATTTGGGTTAAAAAGTTTAAAAATTAGTATCTTGTTTTTGTACCAATAAAGAAAGAAAAAACAACTACTTTAAATGATGACTCTTCAAACTGTTGGGCCAAAATGGGTCAAATAGTGTTATCAACGGGCCAAGATGTAACTCAAGCCCAAACATTTGGATAATGAGAGTTGTATAAATTTGAAAGAAGTTAAAGAGATTTTTTTAGAAAAACTACCTAACCAGATATACTTCACTACCATACTTCAAGCCGAAACTTTAATATACAAAGGAAAGAATTGATGAAGAAGATAAAGTTTACAATTACGGAATTACTATGGTTTATGATTTCGTTATTTTAGGAATACTTGTTAGAGTTGATACGCAAGAATCCTGTAAATCTGTTTGGGTTGTTAATTATTCATCAATTAATGAAATAAGTTTCACCCCTTTAATTCAAAGTAATAAATCGTGTATCTCGACTTTTAAAACTGATGGATATAAGTATCTCGCGAAAAATGATACATGTATCTCAAGGCCGAAATATTCGAAACTTTAAGATACAAAAGAATGAATTGATGAAGAAGATGAAGTTTACAATTACATAATTACTATAATTTCATTATTTTAGGAAAACTTTTTAAAGTTGACATGCAAGGATCATGTAAATCAGTTTGGGTTGTTAATTATTCATCCATTAATCCTTTAATTAAGGAAATAAGTTATCCCTCTTTAATTTTATAAATCGTGTGTCTCGTTTTTTAAAACTGCGAGATACATGTATCTCGCGAGTAATGATACATGTATCTCAATTACTCCTCTAATTAAGAAAATTAGTTATAACTAATTAATTTAGACAAATAAATTATGTATCTCAATTTTAAAAGTCGGCAAATACATGCATCTCGCGTATTCAGAATCATGTATCCTAAGCACGAAATATGGTAGAAAAAATAATATTTGAAACTATCGAAAATCTTAGTAATTAAGACCTAAACTAGTGGAATTTATGTAGTTTGCTCTTAATATTTTCAAAAAATATATTAGCCATCACATTCTATTTTTAATGAAGCAAACTTAAAAAAGGATGAGATATTAATTCATGTTGGGGAAATTAGATTATGATTCGTCCTTTTATATCTTAACTCAACTTATTTTGATCCATACAAACTTTAAATAAATTATCACTATCATTTATTGTTTTGACCAGTTTTAACATTTTAAATTTGAGCTCCGCAACAATTTTTCTCCTCTAATTGATGTTAGTGACTTGGTAATCAAGTGTATCGCATAAATATTGAGTGAAATAGTTAAGGGTGTCAAATGGACATACTGGACTTAATTTGGACGATCAAAATTGTCTAAGTTAATAAATTTGTGGGTCATTAATCTGCTTAAGGGTTATTTAGGTCGAGATGAGATGGAGTCAAGATGGGTTAAACAATGGATCATTGTAACTCAATCTATCCAACCTTACCAAGTTAGATTTCTTTGTTTATTCTTTTATAGTTTATTTAACTATCAAATAAAACTGTTTTTTCTTTATTATGACTATGTATTGCATATCAAACAAAAAAGAGTTCCTAAAAGAATATTTTAACAAGATTTTCTTATGGGTCATTTTTACTATATATTTGATTCAAATAAACCTGACTTTTAGATTAAATCAAAATAAACTAAGTTAATAAATAAATAAATTATTAACACATTCAAATTTAAATCAATCAAAAATTATATTGTTTTGAATTAATTTTACCGGCCTAAATATTTATAGCGTAGAAGTATGACCACAAAAGATGCAAGATTTTGCTTTCCCCTACTCTATTATATGTACCTAAATACATGCATACATGGAAAGTGAAAAGCCTTTAGAAATTACACGCAATTAAACAATTGGAAACCACTACCTTGGTCAAAATTTTATCTTATCTAATAAATAACGAGTGGCTAAATAGCCAATCATGATTTAAAATTGATGTGAGGTATAATAATTTCAACTTTCAAAGTAAGCATAATACAAAATTATACTTTTAATTTTTTAGGATATGTAATTTAAACATTCGAATTAAGTCAAATTTTAGTAGAGATGTTTTCAATTCAAATTTTGAAGAAAAAGAAATTATGTATGCACACAAAAATGTCCAAATTTTTTTGGAAATGACGCATTTTGATGTGATTAACTTAAGTATTTATAGACAAATGAGAATACGCATAAAAATATCTAAATTTAGAATTGAAAATATTTAAATTGGAACACTTGATTAGGTATAAATATCTATAAAGTTTTATTTGATATGATTTTGACAAATCAAACTTCTAATATTTATATCGATTTAAAGCTTGACCTTGACAAATGCAAATGTTGAGAGTGTGGCATTGATAAGAAAACCTTCAAATGCATATGTCTGAAGTTTGGTTTTTGACAAGTCAAACTTCTAACGCGTATGTCAAAAGTTTGCTTGCACAAGCAGTATGTCAAGACTTCAGACAAAATTTAAATTTTTTTGCATGAATTTTGTAACTTCAATTGTTTGTGTATCTCTTCAATTGAAATAGCTAAACTTACCAAAAATTTATAAACTTAAACCGAATCTCGGGGTCCCAACCCAAAATTGGTTATCTATGCACTTGCCTCTAGGAGGGGAGGCTTTTATTTATGGATTAAATAGTTCGTGTAACCACTTCTTTATATTCTGAAGCTCTTAATGAAAATTTCGACTCTGCTCAGCACTTAAAACTTAAAGACACTAATATATATATGTATTTGCCTCATAAAAATGAAAAAAAAAATTGGGTTGAGAGGGTTGATTAAATTATCTTTTAATTAAAAACTCAAGATAAAAGTTTTTACGAGTCATATTTAATTATATGCAAGGTAGTAGATTCAACAATAATGGAAGTTATTATAACCACTAGATCTTGGTCAAATAAGTTTCTATTTAATGAGATGGTAACTATACTACTACTAGCCAATCATGATATAAAATTGATAATGTGCTGCACTTTCTTTTAGCTTCCAAAATAATGGTCAAAAGAATAAAGAGACATTTCACTTGTCACTTGTACTAACTAATAACACTCCATTTTCTAACACCCAATCATCTACTAGCTAGACTTGGGTGGGTTTGGTACGAAAATGATTTTCTTAAAATATAAGTGATATTTTTACTTATTTTTTTAGTGTTAGTAAAGGTGATGGGGGAATGATTGTGAGAAGATATAATCTGCGTAGAATATCATTAATAGAATTTAGTTTTTCTATTCTTATCAAATAAGTTATTTTATCGTAGAAAATATTTTAACTAATTAAATATCCACCCTTAAACTCAATATTAACGTTGTTCTAAAACTAAATGTTGATAAAGATGGTCAAAAAAGGGAAAGGGATTGCATTTTTATCATGTTTGATGAGTAAAAAATTTAAAAATAAATAAATAAAATTTGAAAATAAAAATAAAAACAAAGACTTTTCTAGTTAAAATAGACAAAATAAAGTCCATGAATATCATTTTATTTTGATGATATTTTTACCATAACCCACATGCTCTAACTTATTTTTTAGAAAAATACTTTTCAAGAAAATGTTTTCTGTCATACAAAACACACTTGATATCTTGATTAGTATTCCTACGCCTCAATATTTATGTCGTAAAGAAAATTAAAAACAAAATATGAGGTTTTAATTAATTAGAGACTAATGCTACTTAATTTGAATTTGCTTATCTAGCTAACTCTCTTATATTATCATTAATGAAATATTGTGTCTACTTTCAAGGGCACAGTCCACCAAATTAAAAGAAAGTTATTTCTTAACTAATTGAGAAAGTTGAAGTTTCTATTCCAAGCTGTTATTTCTTTATCAAGGCAGAATATTAATAAGGAAAATGTTTTTTTTCTACCTACACCTAGATATCAGTTCGATTGAGATTTAAAATTTATAGATTCTTATAAAATTAATTGACTATCAAATATCTAACATAACGGACCAGATATATAAATATCTGTTGTTTCGAAAATTTGATCAGGTCAAGTCAACTTTTTATGTATATATTAAAAGTTTATTTGTACGAGTAATAATATGCAAAACTTGAACAATTAAATGTATTGGAAAAGTATCGGATATAGAAAGTATCCTAATTAATTAGATTAACAAATATAGGGCCAAAAAACTGTTCCAACCACAAAGTAGCCACTAGCAAAACTTTTATTTTCCTTTACTTTAATTTGCGACTAAATTATTGCACAAGACGTCAAAAAAACATGGTTCATATAAATAAAAAACATAGTAGTAAACTAGTACTCCCTCTGTCCCATTTTATATGTCATTTTTTTTATAAATAGTTGATATATAATATTTGTCATTTCATAAAATCAATGCATAAATTAGCATATTGTTCCTTTTTTACCCTTGTGAGTTATTATCATTGAAAACATACATTTGACCAACTTAGAAAACTTAAGTAAATGATTCATGTTCATTGGTTAAATTAATTAATCAAAATAAATTAATTCATATTCATTGATTGAAAATTTGAGTTTCAAAAAAAATAAATAAGGGTAAAAGGGTAAACTTACATTATTTTTTAATGCAAGTACAAAATAAAAGATGACATATAAAATAAAATAAAGAGAGTAATTATTTTTAAAAAAACGAAACATGACAACTAGAACAGAGATACTATAATGATAAATAATTTGCAGAAAGATAAGAGGATAAGGCCAATTTCGTATTGTCACTGTATTTAGAACTTTGAGTATTAAAGTACGTCTATCCTATTTTCTGACAACGGTTCGTTAAAGTGATCCTACTTAATTCATCACTAATTTCTCATGTCTTATCCACATTGCCTTTATGAACCTACCTTTCTATGCGAACCAGGATTTGAAGACTTTGGTGTATCAATATTACCTTAACTTATATTTAAGTTATAAGATAATTTTAAAATAAAAATAATTGAGCTATAAGATAACCTTTAAAAAAATAGTGAAAACAGTGCTCTAATGGGATTCGAACCGAGGTCTCACATGTGGTTCCTCTAATTTGTATCAATAGCACAATGACATTCAATACACTTAATGAGTACACTGTTAATTACTCCCTTCGTCTCAATTTATGTGGAATTTTTTGGATTTTGAGATTCAAACAAGTATATTTTTTACTGTAAATTTATTGTACATCTTTTAAATATTTTGAATTTTCAATTATTGTGACTTATAGTACTTTTTACGTAGTTCATAAATATATAAATTTCATTTCAAAAAAATTGAAGATTCCATGCGTAAATTGCCGGTCAAATTTAAACTATTTGACTCTCGAAAAACGAAAAGTCCCATATAAATTGAGACAGAGGGAGTATATCATAATTTCTATCAATTTTTCAAGATACACATGATATTTTCGAAAGTTAACATATGCATGCACCTCTACCAATAGGGGTGGGTCCGCCTCTGCCTACTTTCTCAAAGTTATGACTATCACATTATTCGAATGATATTTATAAATAAATATCTACGTTAGAAAAAATAGAATCTTAAAATAAAATAAGTTACTTATTATGATAAATAAAAGTAACATACGGATAATTTAAGAATTTTTGTTTTAACAACAAGATATATAACGAGAAAATCAGCTTACACTTATCTTTGATAAAAGAAATTGCAAATTTATCACACTATCAGTTAACTGTCATAAATGACTTTTATTGAAGTTTTTTACATGAAGGGAATGAAATTCGAGATTTTAAGTTGATTAGATTAAAATAAGTATAAATTTAACCTTTTTTTATCGGACCAAAATATATTAATAGTTGTATGACATGAGGAAAATATGACCAAGTTTAAAATCCTAAATATCTTGATCTTTATCTTCAATCATTTAGTGGAATATTTTGCATGTGGAATTTTTTGTTTGGCCACTGATTATTTATTACTTAGAGGTAGAATTTTCCTATGGAAATTGGTGATGTGAAGATAATTAATACTGTGAGTGGATTACACAATTGTTGATTAAGATGGTCAAATCATGGTGAAAGAAAGATATGTTAGAGTATCTTTGATAATTTTAAATTTTAATTTTTAACGTGATATATTTAATATCATTAAATTAAAAGGTATTATGAACAAAATAAACAAAATGTACTTAATAATATTTTAATTTTTTAAAATAATAATTATTTATAATCATTTATTTTTAATAAGGACCGTAGGTAAAAGTAGCTAGTATGCACTATATTCTTCTTTCTTTATCAAGGGACTTTTGAATTTACTATTTTTCCTAAAAAGTACTATGTTTTGTTTACGTTTTTTAAGGTATGAGATGAGAATCCAATCTTTAATTTGCTTGTACGACAAATTTATGCTGTTCTTATATATATTTTTAAATTATTTTTTCTTATGTACGAAGCAATTGTTAGTCTCAAAGAAATAGATTGGAAATAGAAGAATCTCAAAAGAAAAGAAAAAAGGTTTATGCATCTTTAAAATAAATAATTTTGGGGAAGAAATTTCAAACACTTTGGGCCCTAGCTAGGGTTTTAAAGGTGCCAAACCTTTTTTGTAGATGCACTTAATTAGGAGATATTTGAATATTTTTTTACCCCATCCGGTATGATTTATGTAAACCTATTTATTTTCTAATATGTTTTCGAAAGAGCGATTCATTTATATTTTTCTTGAAACTATTAAATTTATCAAGATTGTTAGGTTTGTTTCATTTTGAGAGAACTTTTGATTGAAAGTCCAAATATTTGTATATTTCTTCTTTAAGTTTCCCATTTTGAGACATTATGACTTTGGGGTCGACCCTGATAACAGTGGCGGAATCAGAAATTTTATTAAGGGTGTCCAAAAATAATGGTGTGTAGTTATTTGGGGTTCGAACCTGAAACTCCTTCAATCAAATGGACACCCATTACCACTACACCAAAGGCATAATCCTTTAAATGTAGAATTTGACATATACATGCAACGTAATTTTCCGACGAAGGGTGTCCAAGGTATCCAATTGGACACCCTGGGGTGAGTGTGGCTACGCCACTGCCTGATAACAAAGAAGGAATTCGACCTTGAGTCGTCGTGCTAGTAAAACGCTACTTGCTACCTGCCTATCATGTCAAAGGTTGGAGCGAACTCTTTTCTGGTGTCAAGATAAGCTATGAATAGTTATCGATTTTCGAAAAAGGATATCTCTCCCTTAAAAAAGCATGTTAGTGTCAAATTTTGATGTCTCACTATTTTAGACGGGCAAAATAATTACAATATCATAATTTCGATGTTAGAATTTCGTTGATATATAAAGTTATAATGTATAGTTATAATTAATTAATTAAAATGATATGTGTCGGTAGTCATGAGCAGCAATTATATATGAGTGGACAAAAAGTAGTGGAGAATATAAAAAAGGAAATATGGTCCAAAATTAATGCATGAATAAATAAAAGCTGTGAACATGTTGGGAGGTAAACGTGCAACTTCAATCCCACTAATTACTATATATATAAGTATTCACTCATGGAACTATGAATCGTCAAGATCTTTTTTTTTTAGCTCGATTATTTCGAATTCATACCGCGTAGGGCCTATTCAAGGGAGAAGTGCTTCCCACTAATGATTTTTCTATATTCATGGCTCGAGTTCGAGACCTTTGATAAAAAAAAAGGAGCAGTCTCATCCACGGCATCGCATATGGCTGTCAAGAGCTTTATGATAGTGAGGTCTAAACAGTTGCTAACTATACTACAACAAATAGAGAATTTTGTTGTCCATTATTTAGTGATAATAATATAATGGTTATTATATTATATTTATTTCTAATAATAAAGGCTTTAGCAACTTTGAATGCAATGACGCTAACTCAATTGTCTTTAAATATTTTTGCGCTAATAAATATTGTTGCTCAAAGAAAAACTCGCCACTAATTAAATATCTCTTTTGTTGTAGTGTTAATATCCGGTAATTACATGTTAGGTGCTTCAGTTTTGATATTATGAAACTATAGCTGATCAAACAAGGCCCCCCTAAAAGAAGAAGCAAAAGGAAGCTAAAAGTGATAAAAAAAAACTTGGAAGAAGAAGCAATGGATGTAATTGGTCATGTGGTCAATTTGCTAAAAAGAAAGCAAGCAGGTGCTAAAGTATAAAGAAATTGATTGTACATAATAAAGGTAACAAACATTGGGGATCTTTAAAAAGCTAGTACATTGAGTAAGTTTGTAATTTTGGGGTCTTAATTTGAACAAATATATCTATTAATAAAAGAGAATAACTTTTCTAAACAATCATTTCTAAGTTATATAAATATAATTGGACTCTCTGAAGTAGCGCAAGTTGATTAACAATGATTTTATTATACGAAGAAATTTGCTTTTATTTCCCTAAATAACATACCAACAATATATCTTTAAGGAATCAATTTCCTGCCTCAGAGTCTTATTCAATTCACATATATTTAATATCTTAATGGTGAGAAATCATATAATCGAATAGTTCAAAGTAACTAAAACACATTGCTTGATTTGAGATGAGGATTTCTCTTTTGGATATAATCTCGCTATATTTTAAGATAAATATAAAGTCTATGTACACATCACTCTCTTCAGATCTTACTTAGTATATTGTTATTGTTAATTCATTGTAATTAAAGCACATGATAAACTAGATATTTTGATTTTGTTAACTTGTCAAAGTTGTCCTCTTGCTTGCCTTATAGTATTTGTTTTTCTCAAGAAAATTAAACCATAAGTTACCTAACTCATGATAGTGATGATAGTACATGAAGAATATAAAAGTAAATATATTTAAGATAGTGGTAATTAAATAACTAGTAAAAATACCAAAACACAAAAGCAAAATTATTAATCATATAGATGGTGCGTTATCAACTTGCGTAGTGGAAAGCAATAATGGATTGTAACAAAGAATCAAGTTTGTTTTGGGTCCACATATGTGATCATCAAGGTTCTAGATTCTTAATTTAATTTTTTTTGGACAAATGTAAGCTAATCAATTTTCAATTTAATTTGAAAATAACAACACATGTATATAAGTTATAACATCTAATGATTAATTATTTTTATTCAGGATTTAAACTATGTGTAGTCTTGGTATGGAAATAACAACACATGTATATAAGTTATACCATCTAATCATTAATTGTTTTTATTCAAGATTTAAACTATGTGTAGTCTTAGTAACAACACATTACATTTATTAATCCTCCCCTTGTCTAACCTAGACAAATATTTATTTGTAATTTAAGCTTCAAACTGCAGGACGAGCCATAAATTTGAAATTTCCACCTATAGCCTATACTAACAAGAAGAGGAGAGAGACAGATAAGTATTATAGTGGTCTAATGATAAGTACTTTTTTATCTTTAATTCGAGTTTTCAAAATTGAGTAGTGGATATAGAATTATCCTTGAGGGACCTCTCGGTACACATAAATTTATTGGCTCTCAATGAAAATACGGGATATCGGGTGGAAAATTAAAAAGAAAATTACTAATAATATAATGTTAGTATGTCTTATATTTTGATTTTTCAGATGACACAATACTGATTGACAAGACACTGGTGGATGGAAGTTTGGAGATATGTCTGAGAGTCCGAAAGTTTCAGGTTAAGCAGGACTAAAATGGAGTATCTAAAATGCAAATTCAGTGACATAACACATGAGGTGGAGGTGAAAGTGAAGATCGAACAAGTCATACTTTTCAAGTATCTTGGTCCAATAATCTAAGGAGATGTGGAAAGATTGATGATGTCGTATGATGTTAGAAGGATGTGTGGGGATGGTTATACGGGACAAGGTATGAGTGGCTTATATCGCTAAACAAGAAAAGGGAAACAAGATTGAGATGGTTCAAGCATGTGATGTGAAGAGGAGGTGCGAAAGGTTGACTGTATTAGAGTTAGGAGAGGTTATTGATAGACTAAAAAATAACTAGGAACCTGATAAGACAAAATATGAGACAAGTTCACATGACCCTGGAGGAAAAGATATAGAGATTAAGGTAGAAGATTGATACGTAAATAAGTGTGGATGCAATTTAAATCAACCAAAGACGACTTTGAAATATTGTCAAAAGAAAAAAGAAAACACTTCACATTTCTCACTCTACTTTTTATTTATTTATTTAGTAGCCAATGATAAAGTAGACTTGACCAAAAAAACTTAAATTGGCCTCACCTGCAATTTATGTCCCCACTTTTTAAATAATAGCCAATTATATCCCTAGAAATTAACATGTCTTAAATTGTGGCTATCTTATTGGTTATTGCTTCGAATAGCAACTTTGACATCAAAGGATTGAAGATAAAGACAACTTCATAATTCTCAACTACTTTTAATAAATTCAAAAATAAAGTTAGTTCAATTCCTTCCAAAAATAATTCTAACTTAATAATTTTGCTGCTGCCTTTCTTATTAAATTCCTAGCTTAAATTGGTAAAATGACAACTTTTTCCTCAGGCAGGTGGTACTGTTTCTAGAACAGAAAAGGACATTTTTTATAATAATATATTAAGCGGATATTTGGTCATGAAAATTTGAAAGTTAAAATCAAAATTATATTGGATCATATTTAGAATTTGAATGTACTTTTACTAATTCAATTTCTAAAAACTAGAAAAATATTTAACTTGATTAATTTATGTCAAATATACATTTTTTTTATTAAAAAGAGATACATTTTTTTATTATCCTTTCTTTTTTAAAAGCACAAGGTATGTCCAAAACTTAATATCTAAAATAGAAAGGCAAAACCAAAAGCTCTTTCGAAAGAGTTTTGTTTTGTTTTTTCCGAAAATTTTATTTATTTATTTATATATATATATATAATAAAAAAATTAGCGATGCCGCAATCTTGAAGTCGAAGGAAGGAAAAGAAAAGGAAGCAATAGTGCCGCCCCCGTAACTTTTGGCGGCGGCTTTTTCAAAACCATTCTTCAAAGAGTAAAAACAATGTTCCGGACGACGTTTTTTATTAGGTTCCTATTTTATATTTTCACGTCCTATCAATTCATTCGGAATATAAAGAAGTTCGTACAAGTGATAATCTCACAAATTTTCCCTTTTAATCAAATTTTTCAAAGACCCTAGAATTACGTTGTGAATATTGATTAAGTAAGAAAGAACGTGTCTCTATTTTTAGAGTCTTAAACTTTTTCTTACTAACCAAATATGGAGACTTTACGTTTTTTTTAGATTTTTTTTTTATATCTATAGTAAGAACCTCGGCCAAATACCCAACATTTATAAACTGGGATTTGAGGTTAGATAGGTCCAAGATCATATACAAAGGGGAAAAAGGACAAACATACCCTCAAATTATCGTAAATGGTATGCAGATACCCTTTGTCGTACTTTTGGGACATTGGTGCCCCTACCGTAAAAAAACTAGAGCATATGTGACCTTCACTCTAACGGAAGACTAAATAGGGACACGTGGCGCAATCTTATCCGTCGATATGATATTTAATAAATGTCGGATTTGTAGATAAGATTATGACACGTGTATGCCCATTAATATAAAGGGTATATACGCTCTAGTTTTTAGACGACAGAGACATCAATGTCCCAAAAATATGACGGATAAGCACATTTATCTTTTTCCCTATAAAGGAAATGATGGGAATTTTATGCTTTGTTTCAATTTTGGTGTTTGCAAACATTAAAGATGTGGACATGGGGCTTTAAATCTCATTTAATAGGCTCAAAGTTGAGAAAGAGAGAGTCCTCCTTGAAATAACTATTATTTTTTTACAAATACTTTAAAGACTCGAAAAGGCTTAAGAGTGAAAATCTACTAGCAAGTCGAAAAGACCCTTGTGAGATTTATGAAATTAATGTTCATTACATCGTGAAATAAAAAATAACCCAATATCATACCTATTTGATTAAGAAAACCAAAACAAATTCCCTTTTTGCAACTAGTGATACAATTTTAACTACAATTTCAAGTATAACGATTCAATTACTAATTATTAATACATTTTCTTAGAAATTAAGATTTCAAGTTGGATTTTACATTGAATAAGTAATGTTTCTTCATGTATTCTTGGAAGGATTTGATCACAACTTATTGTTTCTATATTTGATAACGACCATTTTGTACCGTTTAAAAGAATAAAATTTGGACGTATCAAATTTATGTTACTACCGAAAAATAGTATTTATAAAGATATTTAAATGATATGTTCTAATTAGTAGAGAGCTCAAAAAACAAATTGATATAATTTTATGTATCTATTTGACTATTCTGTCTATTGACAAATATGTATTAGTTTTAAATTATGGAAATTAGAAAATTAATGTTCATTTTTTTAAAAAAGTAATACGACAAGAGTTGAAAATGAAAAAAAGCTATTTAGTTGTAGTAATTCAAGGAATAGTAAAGATAAGCCTAAAAAAAAAAATGCAAGGAAAGATCACGGTTCAGTTAATAAAGACAAAAACATTTATCTGTTGTTATAGATTTTTTATTGTGATATTTAAAAAAAATAACTTTATACTTTTTATAGGTATGTATTCACACATTATTTCTATCTCAATCGTACTATTAAACATAAATTTGATTAACGATTAAATCAATGAAGACAAGGAATATTAGGTGATTTTATTCATTTGTTGTAGTCTTAGTGGACAGAGTTATCTGATGCATGTTATTGATGGAAAGTGATAGATATCTCATAGAATTAATCAAGATACACAAAAACTATATTTTATTTTAATTAAAGTAGAAATCTGATTACATTTTTCATAGTGTAAAAGAGAGAGAGAGTACAAATCGAATAATTTTTTATTGTTTACTTGATTATTCGATTTATTGATAATAATTCTCAATTCAAAATATAAAATTACTGTAGCATTTATTTGTGCTTCAAAGGATAAAGACAAAAACAGTTATTTTGCTGTTACAGATATTTTATTGGTTCCAATAAGAGGGAGCTGAAACTGAGAAATCCTATCCCGTAAATAAAAGACTTATCGAGGGGTAATTTGGGAACTGTAGAAGTTTCAACTCCCGAAATGGACAAAAAGAGTGGTTCATCGGGTAGATACGGAGAATATGAAGGGTAAAAGCGGAAAAAGACAAAGAGCAAGAAGACGCCGAAAATGTTTTAATATTCCAGGAGAGATAATTAAATAACTGTACTAAATCGATAATGGAGATCTATTTGTAATGGCGGTGGCGACTTCCCAAGCATACCGAGTCAGACTCGTCCACTTGCGAGTTCAATACGCGTTAATCTGTCTCTGAGAGATCTTTGCTCCGTCATCGGGGTGATACTCCGGTCACCGGCGAGAGAAATACACGCCGTTCATTGATTACAGGAAACTAAAGCGACGATGAACGCTAATGGATTCTGCGGTGTTGAGAAAGAGTATATAAGGAAGCATCATCTTCATGAGCCTAAGGAGAATCAATGCAGTTCATTTCTAGTCAAGCACATTCGAGCACCTGTTCATCTTGTTCGTTCTCCTCTCCTCTCTCTCTCTCTGAATGCGTTTACTGCATTTTTCTTTTCCGTAGATCGATTGATTTATTTTCAGCTGTGTGTGATTGATGATTATCCTTTTAAATATCTTGAAATTAAACATTAGATTCGTTATATTTGCGATGATTGTATGGTTCCTGATTTGTGTTGATCCGTGTTCTTAGTTTTGTTTTCCTGAAAAAATACGACGTCACTAGGCTTTGATTTTGGTAGTCAGATCATCGAGTTCCTTCTTAGTTTTGTGTCTTGGTCAAATTTGTATAGAGGATGAAACGGATAAGATTTGAATTGTTTCCTATTTTAGGTCAAGCAAAGATTGTATTATCTTTTAGCTGTTTGGTTTATCCAGTCATGAAAGTTGAAAGTGACTCTTACTATTCTTTTGGTTAGTTGTATAAGAAAGGATCCCTTCCATAAAACTCTTGCATAACTAGGGGGTGAACTACAAGTGCTTATAGTGAACAGAGACGAAAGGCTAAATGTATGAGCAATTGATATGTTCATTGATTATGCAAAAGGGGCAAATGACTCATCTGCAGTTATTCTCCACGTTGATTGCCTGTTTGCCTTGTGCTGGATAACTGATATTACTGCAAGCAGGACAAAATTAATATCTCTGGTAACATGAACGAAACTTGCATTTTATATTTTGTGTTTAGCCAGTCGTAATGGTTGTTGGTTCTCCCTCTTTTTATCAGGTTTGGTCATTGGTTAGGCGGTTTGATCAGCCACAAAAGTATAAGCCCTTTATTAGCAGGTGCATTGTGCAAGGAGATCTTGAGATTGGTAGTCTTAGGGAAGTTGATGTCAAGTCGGGCCTCCCTGCAACAACGAGTACCGAGAGATTGGAGCTTCTTGATGATGAAGAGCACATCTTAAGTGTCAGGATTGTTGGCGGGGATCACAGACTTAGGGTATTAAACAATTCTGTCTTGTTTCGTTGTTCCTTTCTTTTTTCAATTGTTTTTTCTGATTTTTAACAACTTTGAGATTTTGTTGTTATTAAATACACTTGAATTTGGTTTTTTCCTCAGAGGATGATCATTTCTATGGTAGAAGATTACCTCCAAACTAATTAGACTACCAAAATAAACTTCTAACTTGAATTACTTAATATACTTCTGATTTCTAGTTTACAGTTCTATTTTTCAAGTGCTTAGTCATATATGTTTATAGAGAAGGTCGAATCATCTGATATTGATACTTTTGTGATAGTGATATTGCAGACTACTAATCCTCTTCCCCCTTAAAGACCCTACAACTTGTCCACAAAATAATGGATATTGCAGTCTGGTATTCTAGGCATATTCTAGGCAGGCTAAAAATTTAGCATGTTTCTCATCTAGAAGACTAATTTGTTCTCTTATAGATTGATGCTTTTCGGGATTAAGGTTTAGTGCATTGAATCATCGTCAGGGGGCTTTTTGTGATTGTACCATGGCAGGTTATACCTTTTAATGCCCCCTTTGACTTGTGTGATGAGATCTGAAGACAATAAATCAATTGCTAGGCATTTGAGGGATAGATAAGTGAGTATCTTCCTGATGCAGATCCTTTCTTAGAGACAACTCTATTGGTTCTTTGATTTGGCAAAAACGATTTGGTTCTTCTGTACTAGAGCAACACTTTTAATTGATGATAGCGCATTATGAAACTGAATGATCAGTACAGCACAAAAAGATAGTTATTTTGCTTTAAAGAGAGAGATACTTCGTGCTTGCTTCCGACCTATAGTATTGTTTTCACTACATTCAATTAAATATTCAGCCTGTATTTTGCCCTTATCTTTTCTATTTGATCTTTTCCAGAACTACTCCTCAGTCATATCTGTCCACCCGGAGGTGATTGATGGAAGACCTGGGACAGTAGTGCTTGAATCATTTGTGGTGGATGTGCCCGAAGGGAACACCAAAGACGAGACATGTTATTTTGTTGAAGCATTGATCAATTGCAACCTAAAATCACTTGCTGATATTTCAGAGAGGGTTGCTGTGCAAGACAGGACAGAACCCATTGATCAGGTCTAAATCAGGAAGACGTTCTGAAGGTTATTTCTACTTAGGATGAAGCTTCCTTAAGGCTGTTAGTTCTCCTGAGGCTTTGGATGCCGACTGTATGTGGCTTGCTCTCTTCAATATTCCCTGGTGCTTTTAGTGCTCCGCCTTTTTTTTTCCCTCCAGTGTATGTTTAGGGTTCAGTCATATTACTTGTTTGTAGTGTCTCAGAACCACACGTTTTACAAGGATTTGTAGACACACCCTGTAAATGGATGAAAAGACTAGCCTGTTTCAATTCATCGAATTTTGATAGTGGGTGTGGTATGTCACTTGTCTCTGTTTCGTGTTGGTCCAGGGTATATTGAGTGCGTAGTCGTGTCTCTCAAGTGCATTTGTGGTCTCTATTTGTAGTAAACAATGGCTGGGTACAGGGTGGGGGGGGGGGGGGCCCCCTTTAC